>NW_024420481.1:5793052-5844436 GCF_014898765.1 Herpailurus yagouaroundi
AAAGTATCTATTCATGTCTTCTGCCCATTTCTTCACTGGATTATTTGTTGTTCAGGTGTTGAGTTTGGTAAGTTCTTTATAAATTTTGGATACTAACCCTTTATCTGATCTGTCATTTGTAAGTATCTTTTCCTATTCCATCAGCAGCCTTTTAGTTTGTTGATTTTTTTTTTGCAGTGTAGAAGCTTTTTATCTTGATGAGGTCCCAATAGTTCATTTTTTCTTTTATTTCCCTTCCCTTTGGAGATGTGTCCAGAAGAAATTGCTGCGGCTGAGGTCAAAGAGGTTGTTGCCTGCTCTCTCCTCTAGGGATTTGATGGTTTCCGGTCTAACATTTAGGTCTTTCATCCATTTTTCGTTTATTTTTGTGTATGGCATAAGAAAGTAGTCTAGTTTCATTCTTCTGCTTGTTGCTGTCCAGTTCTCCCACCACCATTTGCTAAAGTGACTGTCTTTTTTCCATCGGATACTCTTGGCTGCTTTGTCAAAGATTAGTTGTTCATACATTTGTGGGTCCAATTTTGGGTTCTTTATTCTATTGGTCTATGTGTCTGTTTTTGTGCCAATACCATACCGTCTTGATGATTATAGCATCACAATCCCAGACCTTAGCCTCTACTACAAAGCTGTAATCATCTAGAAGCTTTTTATTTTGATGCTGTCCAAATAATTTACTTTTGCTTTTATTGTCCTTGCCTGAGGAGATGTGTCTATAAAGATGTTGCTATAACCAATGCCAAAGAAGTTACTACCTTTTTTTTCTAGGATTTGTATGGTTTCAATTCTCATATTTAGGTCTTTAATCCATTTTGAATATATTTTTCTTCATGGCATAAGAAAGTAGTCCAGTTTCTTTCTTTTACATGTTGCTGTCCAGTTTTCCCAGCGCCATTTGTTGAAAAGTCTGTTTCCCATGCAATATTCGCTCCTGCTTCATCAAAGGTTAATCGACCATATAGTGGGTTCATTTATAAGAATTCTATTCTGATCCATTGATCTATGTGTCTTTTTTTGTGCCATACTGTCTTTCTCACCTCAGTTTTGCAATATATTTACAAGTTCTAGAAGTTTTTTAATGGTGTCTTTCAGGTTTTCTATATATAGTATCGTGTCATCTTCAAATAATAAAAGTGGGACTTCTTCCTTACTGATTTGGATGCTTTTTACTTATTTTTGTTGTCTGATTGCTGTGGCTAGGACTTCCCATACTATGTTGAATAAAAGTGGTGAGAGTGAATATCTTTGTCTTGTTCCTTACTGAGGGAAAGCTCTTAGTATTTCCCTATTGAGGGTATTAGCTATGGCTTTTTTCATATATGGAATTTATCATGTTGGGGTATTTTCCCTCTATTCCTATTTTGTTGAGGGTTTTTATCATGAATGTATGTTGTACATTGTCAAATGCTTTTTCTGTATTTTCTAAAATGATCATATGGTTCTTCTCCTGTCTCTTATTGATGTGATGTGTCATATTGATTGATTTCCGAATATTGAACCACACTTGCAACCCAGAAATAAATCCCTCTTAATCGTGGTGAATGATTTTTTATAGTATTGTTGAATTCGGTTCCCTAGTATTTTATTGAGGACTTTTACATCTATGTTCATCAGATATATTCACCTATACTTATCTTTTCCAGTGGTGTCTTTATCTGGTTTTAGTACCAGGATAATGTTGGCCTAAGAGAATGAATTCAGAAGTTTTCCTTCCCCTTTTCTATTTTTGGAATAGTGTGAGAATAGGTATTAACTCATTAAAAAATTAATGTTTATTTATTTTTGAGAGAGAAAGAGAGACAGGGCACAAACAGGGAAGGGGCAGAGAGAGAGGGAGACACAGAATCTGAAGCAGGCTCCAGGCTATAAGCTGTCAGCACAGAGCCCAACTCAGGGCTTGAGCCCACGAACCACATGATTATGATCTGAGCCAAAGTCAGACACTCAACCCACTGAGCCACCCAGATACCCTGGTATTAACTAAATTTTAAATGTTTGGTAGAGTTAGCCTGTGAAGCCATCTTGACCTGCACTTTTGTTTGTTGGGAGTTTTTCATTACTGATTCAATTTATTTGCTAGTTACTGGTTTGTTTGTATTTTCTATTTCTTCCTGTTTCAATTTTAGTAGTTTATGTATTTCTAGGAATTTATCCATTTCTTCTTGGTTGTTAAATTTGTTCCTATATGTTTTTTCATACTATTTCCTTATAATGGTTTGTATTTCTGTGGTGTTGGTTGTTATTTCTCCTCTCTCATTTCTGATTTTATTTATTGGGTCTTTTTTTCTTTTTGATCTCTGGCTAGGGGTTTATAAATTTTATTAATTTTTTCAAAGAACCAGCTCCTGGTTTCATTTATTTATTCTATTGTTTATTTTATTTTGTTTAGTTTGTATATAATTTATTTCTGCTCTAATATTTAGTTTCCTTTCTTCTGCTAGTTTTAAGTTTTTCTGTTCTTTTCTTCTGACTCTTTTAGGTGTAAGGTTAGGTTGTTTATTTGAAATATTTCTTACTTCTTGAGCTAAGCCTGTATTGCTACATACTTCCCTTTTATGACCACTTTTTTTTTTTTTTTCATCCCAAAGGTTTTGGACTATTGTGTTTTCAGTTTCATTTGTTTCCATGTACTTTTTAATTTCTTCTTTGATTTCCTTGATGACCCATTCATTGTTAATAGCTTGTTATTTAACTTCCATGTATTTGTGGCCCTCCAGATTTTTTTCTTGTGGTGACTTTGTTTCATAGCATTGTGTTCAGAAAAGTGTATGATAGATCCTTTTAAAGTTTTTAAGGCTTGTTCTGTAGCCTAATGTGTAATCTATCCTGGAAAATGTTCCATGTGCACTTAAAATGATTATTCTGCTGTTTTAGGATGAAATGTTCTGAATATGTCTCTTAAGTCCATCTGGTCCAGTATGTCATTCAAAGCCATTGTTTCCTTGTTGATTTTCTACTTAGATTATCTGTCCATTGATGTATGTGGAGTTTTAAAATACCCTATTATTATTGCATTATTATCAGTGGGTACCTTTATGTTTGTTATTAACTTTTTTATGTATTTTAGTACTCCAATGTTGAGTGCATAAATATTTACAATTGTTATATCTTCTTGTTGGATTGCCCCTTTATTATTATACAGTGCCCTTCCTCATCTCTTGTTAAAATCTTTGTTTTAAAGCCTACTTTGTCTGATATAAGTGTTGCTGCTCTGGCTTTCTTTTGACATCTATTTGTATAATAACTGTTTCTACATCCCCTTACTTTCCATCTGCAGGTGACTTTAGGTCAAAAAATGGTGTATTGTAGGAAGCATATTTATGAGTCTTATTTTGTTATCCATTCTGACAACCTTCGTCTTTTGACTGCAATGGTTAGTCCATTTCCATTCAAAGTAATTATTGATAGATATGTATTTATTGCTATTGTATTAGTTGTTTTCATAGTTTTTCATTTTATTACTTGTTATCCATTCTGACACCTTATGTCTTTTGATTGGAACATTTAGGTTATTTCCATTCAAAATAATTAATGATAGATATGTACTTATTGTCATTTTATTACTTGTTTTGTGGTTGTGAAGATTTTCTCTGATCCTTTCTTGTCTTAGTCTCTTTAATGTTTTGGAAACTTTCTTCAGTTATAAATTTGGATTATTTTCTCTTTGTTCTTTGAATACTTATTAGTGGTTTTTGATATATGGTTACATTTAGGTTTGTATATAATGTCTCCTGCATGTGCCAGTATATATTAAATTGATGGTCGCTTAACTTTGAGCCCATTCTTTTCTGCTATCTTCTCCACATTTTACGTATATATTATTGTATTTTATGTCCTTATTTGTGAGTTCCTTGATTAATTTGTTACAGAATTATTCATGTTTACTGCCTTTTTCTTTCCTACCTTTATACTGTTGCTTTTTGTCTCTCCTTTCCACCCAAGTTCCCCTTTTAATATTTCTTCCAGACATGGTGTAGTGGTTATGAACTCCTTTAGTTTCTGTTTTTCTGGGAAACTCTTTATCTCTTCTTTTATTCTGAATGATAGCTTTGCTAGATAGAGTATTCTTAGCTGCAGAATTTTCCCATTCAGCACTTCAAATATATCTTTTCACTCCCTTCTGTCTTGCAACATTTCTGCTGAAAATCTCCTGCTAGCCTTATGGGTTTTCCCTTATAAGTTACTGTCTTTTGTCTTGCTACTTTAAAATGTTTTCTTTATCATTATATTTTGCCAGTTTCATTACAATATGTTTTGGTGTTGGCCTGCTTTTGTTGATTTTGATGGGAGTTCCCTGGACCTCCTGGATCTGGTTATCTATTTCCTTCCCCAGATTAGGAAAGTTTTCAACTCTTCTTTCTTCAAATAATTTTTCTGCCACATTTTATCTCTCTTCTTCTCCTTGGACTCCTGAAATGTGAATGTTTTTACATTTGATGTAGTCACTGAGTTCCCTAAGTCTTTCTCATTTAGCATATATTTTTTTCTCTTTTGTTCGGCTTGCTTACTTTCCATTACTCCATCTTCTAGGTCACTAATTCTTTCCTCTGCTTCTATCCTGCTGGTCATCCTAGCAGGAGTGATTGTCATTTAGTTTATTGAGCCCTTTATCTTTGCTATATTATTCCTTTTCTCTGCGTTAAGGATCTCTTATGTCTTCTTGTCTTTTCTCAAGTCCTATGAGTATCCTTATAATTATTGCTTTCAATTCTCTATCAGGAATGTTACTTCTATCTGTCTTGCTTAGATCTCTGGCCAGGGCCTTGTGCTATTCTTTTATTTGGAATAAATTTCCTTATATCCTCATTTTATCTACCTCTCTGTGTCTGTTTTTCTCTGTGAAGAAAGTGTGCTATGTCTTCTGCTCTTAAAAGAAGTGCCTTTTTGAGAGGCCCTGGAGTGCCCTGCAATGCCGTGTCTCCTGTTCACCAGAACCTGGCACTTTAGGAGAGTATCCTATGTTTGTTGTTTATGCCTTACTATTGTGTCCGAGTCACTTTTTCTTTCAGTGCAGTCTTCCGCACTGACTCTACCTGTGGTGGGCTATGCTTGCCCTCTGTGCTGTTTATTGGGACACAGGAAGGTTAGTTCTGAGGGGTTATGCCCACCAGGGATCTTGAGAGTGGATGGCAGTATTAGCATAATTTTTAGGCCAACAGTTCTATGCCAGATTTCACAAAGCACTGTGGCACCTGGGAGGTGGGCATTGGGTAAGCTGGTGGCACAAGACTGGGCACAGCGCATTATAGCAGTCCTGCACCCAGCAACTGGGCACAGTGTGCAGTTGTGGTGGGACCCTGTGCAATGGCTGGGCACTGGCCAATGGCTGAAAATGACAAAAGTTGCAGCTGTGCACCTGGCAGTTGGGAGGGACATGTACATGGAAGCTACAATATTACTCTTGTCACTCTAATTGAATTGCATCTTGTCTGAAACAATTTAGTTTTAATTACATAGAGTCCTCAAAAGACTTTAATAGGGAGCTATGGTGATCTTATAAGTTAATTTTAATTTTCATGACAACATTTTCTCTTACTAGTTATCAATTTATTTCTATATCAATCTATCCATTCATCCACATCTATCCATCCAACCAATCTATCTCTCCTCTGTCTACAAATTCAAATTAATTTTTAAAAGTATGTTGTCATATTCCAGAAACAGGATCAATGGATTACAAGACCAGGTTAAGGCATCTCTAATTTACCCTTCACTTACCTGTTTAATTGGTTGGTTATGTGTTCAATTTGTTCAGTTTTCTGGGCCAATAATTATAAAGTAGGAGGGAAGCTATTTAAATTATGCGGCATTGCCTTTTTATTTGTTTATTATAGCACAGGGATCTTTAAGCCAGGTGTGGAGTCATTTTGTGATATAACTAAAATGAATTATCATTTAATGCCTAAATATCTCTCTTGGAAATCTCTAAAAGTAAGCTGTTATTTGAGGAACAATTTTTTTGTGGTTCAAAAATACTTCATCCACATTTTTGGGGATTGTATAAAGTATTCAATTATACCTGAAGACATGTAAATTATTCTAAAATGTCCATTTATATTCAATTTATTCAAGCTAGAAAAAAATAAACTATATCAGCATCATCTTGTTTTGCAAGATTCTAATTATTTCTTGTAGGACATAGAACATAATACTATGGACTGAAACAATTTAGAGGAAAAAATTTTAAATACCATCTGCAAAATCTTCTTTGAATTTTAACATTCTACAGGAAAATGGCCTAAAAATCTGAACAGAAGTACCCAATAGAAAAGAGAAACTCATTGTGAATCTTTATTGATTTGAGTTTTCATCTCCCTCAATTATAAAAACACATTATGGAACAGATTACTCAACAAGTCAAGAAAACAAAATGGAAATGCAGTTAAATTGCAAACATTTTCAAAACATCTTCTTGTATCTTATGATAAACAATTTCAAAGAAAATTGTATAGCAATCTCACTTGTATATCTTTTCCATTTTATTTGTATTCTATTTGTTAATAATTATTTTGTTTAAGGAAGATACATTTTATAAAATGGACAGAAATATGCTTTGATTTATTTCCAAGATGTCTGTATACATATTTGTTTCCTTTTTGTCACAAATAAATATCCATTTGTGAAATGGTTTTTCTATAATTAATTAATTTATTAGAAAAGAATAGAGTTCTTTAAGTTCAATAAACAGAATTACATGGAAAAATAAATTTTCTTAACCTCATAAGAAAATTATACTGTTCTTGAAGAGTCAATATTTCTAGATAAATCCAATCAGAAGAAAGTTTGTTAAATTGAAATTATATATGTTTTATGCAAAGAAGTGAAAAGAAAGTGAAGGATAGAAGAATAAATGTAGGCTGGATTTGTCAAGAAAATTGAGTAAGATTAAATCTGAAGGAAAGTTTTCAGTATCATGATCATCAATTATAATAATTTGAAATGGTTATGATATGTTTATAATTTTATGAACGAAATGTAGTTATTTCCTAACTAATAATAATTTTTAAAACTGAATAAGAAGCAATTTTATATGACACTTCTTGGTTCACAGATTATTTAAATGTATATGATACAAAACTTGAAACGTGAAACATTTGATCATGTAAATTATTTTATAAGCTTTAAACCAAATGTAACTATTTAAATTTAATTTTATAAAAAATGAATTAATATAGTCAGATGGGTTTGTAGATTCATTTGGTGCTACATATAAGGAATAATCTATTAATGGACAATCTGCCTTTCTGTGAAAAGTAAAATAAAATGTGAAGATGAATAATAGAGAGACCTGTTAACAGGATGATCATAGCCACATACTATATAATTTAATTAATGAGTGTTCCATTGTATGAAACTAGCATTAAATTAACTCTCCATTTTTTCTTAACTGAATAAGATGATGGCATAAGTAATTCCAAAGGTATGTTTGTTTCTTGAGCTAGATTTTAATATAACTTCTGGTTTTGATAACCTAATGCCTCTATTATAAGATTACCCATCAACCTTTCACTTAATGGTTAGAGCTAGCATGACCATATAATTTACCATACAAACTAGGAAACTTTTGAGAATGAAAGAAGATACTAAAGTTAACTAACACTATGTACTTAAAAATATTTATTTATAACCATACTGGTTGGTTTTATTGATGGATCTATGTACAATTTTTCTATTGAAAATATTTTTTAATGAAAATATTTCTATAAAACTAAACCAACATCTTTGTAAATTAAAGCAAATATTTTATTCATAACAATAATCTAAATATTAAAATTATCCTAAGTATAGCAATTATTAGTACATAGTCATGTAATTTGGTTTATTAGCTCTATTTTTCTTTAATGCCATATCAGTGTGTTTTCCCAAATTATATATTTTTATATGGTCTTTATTTTTAGTCATGAAATTTCATTTAATCTTCTTTAAAGTTGCATTTTGGGGGCACCTGAGTGGCTCAGTCGGTTAAGCATCTGACTCTTGGTTTGGCTCAGGTCAAATCTCACAGTTTGTGAGATCGATCCCTGCATTGGGCTCTGTGCTAAAAGTGTGGAGCCTGCTTGGAATTCTCTCTCTCCTTCTCTCTCTCTCTCTCTGCCCCTCCCCTACTCTCTCTCTCTCTCTTAAATAAATAAACTTTAAAAAAATAAAAAATAAAGCTGTATTTTATAATTCGTAAATTTGAAATTGTTGGCACCACTAATTCACTTCTCTGTAGGCCAAAATATGTTTAATTAAGAGAATGCTTCAATAGCTACAAGGTACTTGATAATCTCTGCGCAAAAGTTTTTTTAACTGAAGGTTGTTTTCAATTTGAGTTTCTTTTCAACTTCTTAATTTGAAATGTACAAAATTTGTGGCCCAAATATTTTCATAGGTACTCTCTCAAAAAACTTTTAGGCCTCTCAGTCTCATTGGATCTCACTCCATTAGACAGAAGCCAAACCTACAAATCTTTTCAAGAGTAGCTTTTCTCTACTTTGATACTCTACTCACTGAAATTCAAAGGTTTTTATTCGTGCTGTATCAATTGAAAACTTTGATTTAATATTACTGAATGATTTTGAATTAAGTGCAGCTAATGGTTAGAGAATTCATTTACAAAGAATAATTCAACAGAATTATATTACACTTAAGGTGATTTAAAAGTAGTTCCTTTGAAGGCTCAAACTTCTATGAAAATTTATGGGCAACTCAAAATATTCATACTGACATGTGAAAGAATATTTTGTATTCAACATCAAATTTAGCATTAAAACCATGTAGTTCCATTACTCTTTTTGGTACATATTAAAACATTGGTAAATTTTCATGATAACAAATTCTATTTCACTATTATGTTACAGCTAGCTTGAATGCATGAATGAAGTAACATTACATCAATACCAAATCTAAGTATTCTACTTTTTCATAAGTTTCTTAAAATAATAAAACATTTTGACCACATGGTGTACCCCAACAAAATTTGTATTATATTATATTTGCATGAAATGAATGTTTCCATAATTTTTGCATTTTTAAACTGATTTTACAAATTGATATGCAAGTAAATTCGTTCACTACAGTTTTAGATTTTTTGAAATTTCTTTTTTTTTGATTTAAAATTTTTAATTATCGAAAATATTTAACTTGATCCATAAGGAAAACTGTAAGCCAAGAAACACTGAATGAGAGAGTAGGAAGATGGCAGAAGAGAAGGAGGACCCTAAGTTTATCTTGTCCCATGAACACAACTAGATAATTATCAAATCATACTAAATACCAAAAAAAAAAAAAAAAACATAAAGAATGACAGGACCAACTCCACAATTAAAGAGTAAGAATAGGCCACATCAAAAAGTTTTGATGTGGTTTAGGGGAGAAATAGATCACAGGTGCTCTGGAGGGTGGGGTACTGTGATCAAAGAGAAGGGCAAGTGAGAGAGGAGCACACAGGGGAACACACAAGAAAAACCTTTCTCCAAAGTCATATGAGAGGAGCTGAATTTCATGAGTTCTTGCAACCAATGAGGCTTAAAGCCTCGAGTTTTAGAAATCATCTGGCTTGGTGGGAATAGAGCATGGAGGGCCCTGTGCTGTTCCTGTATAGAAGGTAGGCCAACCAACCAGGGACAGACAGCATCTGAAGCAATCTAAAGAAAGCATGGGGTGCACAGTGGGTAAGATTATTTGCTATTTTCAGAGCAAGTCATTGAGAGCATTCATGGAGATACTTCTGGAACAAGAAGATGGCCATCACCATTTCCCTCCCCTGCCCCACAGCATAAACACAGAGTCACCTGGGGGAAGCAGTGCAGCTTAGGTATTGGCTGCCTAATGTGCTTATACCAAGCCCCACAGCCCTGCGCTTTGCCAGTACTGTCTTTCTCAGTCAAGCTTGCCTCAGTCCCAGCTCAGTGGACCCCTCCCTTGAATACCAGCAGAAACACCTGCCCACACCATGTTTCCCAACCAGAGAGTTCTGCATGGTCCCAGTCTGGTGGAGTTGTGTCAGGTCTCATTTCACAAGCAGGCCAGAGCACACCTAGTTAAAACCACATTCAGGCAGGGACCAAAAACTGTCCACAGAAGGCAAGAAGAGCCTCTTCAGATGACTGGCCTGAAGGATAGAGCAGCCAGAATGCAAGACAAGAGTGCTTACAACACACACACTAGAGTCACTCCCTAAAGCACTAGGCCCTGGGCACTACATAACCTCTTCTTCATAAGGCCATTACTTTCAGGGACAGGAGACACAAGTAGCTGTAGGAAAACACAAAAGAAGGTGGAGACTTAGATAAAACGTGAAGAAGGAGGAGTTTGTCACAAATTAAAGAATAAGATAAGGCCATGGCAACAGATCTATTCAAACAGGTCTAAGGTACATGCCTGAAGGCAAATTGAAAGCAACTATGGGGGGCGCCTGGGTGGCGCAGTCGGTTAAGCGTCCGACTTCAGCCAGGTCATGATCTCGCGGTCCGTGAGTTCGAGCCCCACGTCGGGCTCTGGGCCGATGGCTCAGAGCCTGGAGCCTGTTTCCGATTCTGTGTCTCCCTCTCTCTCTCTCTGCACCTCCCCCGTTCATGCTCTGTCTCTCTCTGTCCCAAAAATAAATAAACGTTGAAAAAAAAATTAAAAAAAAAAAAAAAAGAAAGCAACTATGGTAAGGATGCTAACTGCTTGAGAAAATAAGACGTCAGTGAGACCCTTACCAGAGATAAAAGACAAAAAAAAAAAATAGAATCAGCGATGAAGATTTCAATAAATAAGATTGGAAACAGGTTTGATGCAATGAATACCAGACTGGAAAAAGAAGAGGAATGAATTAGTAACCTAGAGGACAAAATATTGGAAAATGAACTTCAGCAAAAGAGAGAAAGAAGAATTATGCAATATAAAAATAGACTGAGGTAACTCAATGACTCCAGCAAATGTAATAACATTCATATTATAGGAGTCCCAGAAGAATAAGAAGAGAGAGAAAAGGGTACAGAAAATTTATTTGAAGAAATAATCACTGAAAACTTCCTTAATATAGGGATGGAAGCAGACATCCAGAACCAGGAGGCACAGAGAACTCCCATAAAAATCAACAAAAGTAGGCCAAAACCAAGATATACTGTAATTAAATTTGCAAAATATAGTGATGAAGAAAAAAATCTTAAAAACAGCAAAAGAAATTAAGTCCTTAAGTTACAAGAGAAAACCCATAAGGCTAGCTGGAAATCTCTCAACAAAAACTTTGCAAGCCAAAAGGGAGTAGCATAATATATTCAATGTGTTGAATGGGAAAAAACAAAACATAACCCTGCAGTCAGGAATACTATATCCAGCAGGGCTATTATTCAAAATACAAGGAGAGATAAAGAGTTTCCCAAACAAAAACTGAAGGAGTTCATGACTACTAAACTAGCCCTCCAAGAAATATGAAAGGGGACTCTTTGAGGACTAAGGAGAGAATAAAAGTGACAAAGCGAAGAAAGAATCAGCAAGGGGCACCTGGGTAGCTCAGTTGAGTGACCAACTCTGGATTTCAGCTCAGGTCATGATTTCATGGTTTGTGGGATCAAGCCCTACATCGAGCTCCATGCTAAGCATGGAACCTGTTTAGGATTCTCTCTCTCTCTCTCTCTCTCTCTCCCCTTCCCCTCTCCTACTCTCTCTCTTTCTCTCTCCTTCTCAAAATAAATAAATAAATAACCATTTAAAAAACTTAAAAAAAGAATCAGAGAAAATCCCCAGAAAAAATGACAAAACAAGTAATAAAATGCCAAAAATACTATCAATACTTGCTTTGAATGTAAATGGACTGAATGCTGTAATCAAAAGACATAGGGTGTCAGGATGGATTAAAAGACAAGACCCATCTATATGCTGCCAAGAAGACATTCATTTTAGATCTAAAGACATGTGCAGATTGAAACTGACAGAATGGAGAAACATCTATCATTCAAATGGAGGCAGAGAGGCTTTGGAAGATGGCAGTGTAGGAGGACGCTGGGCTCACCTGCTGATCACTTAGATTCCACCCACACCTGCCTAAATAACCCAGAAAACCACCAGAAGACTAGCAGAACAGACTCTCTAGAGCCAAGCATAGACATGAGGCCCACAGAAGAGGATAGGAAGGGTGGAGAGGCGGTGTGTGCTACACGGACTGGCAGGAGGGAGCTGGGGCAGTGGAGGGGCAGTGGAGGGGAGGAGCCGCCCCCCCCCCAGCAATCCCTGAGTCTGGCTTGCAAAAGCAGAGGGGCCAGACTGCATGAGTTCTGACAGCCAGCGGGATTTAACATCTGGAATGTTAAAGGTGAACAGCTCTGCTCTCTGAGAGCAGGGAGGGTGAGAGGACGCTGGGAGAGAAAGTTGTTGAGCCCCACAAGACAGAGCTCAGCTCCGCGGGGAACAAAGGCACTGGCCAGCACCATCTCCCTCTCCCATCCCGAAACCAAAATCCCAAAGGGAAACAGTTCACCGAACTTGCTTGCACCACACAAACACCCAACACTGTGCTTCTGCGGATCCATCCCTCTGACGGGTTGGCCTCCCTCCAGGTGCTGCAGGGCCCCTCCCGCAGGGGACCAATGATGGCAAAGCTAGCTAAGCTACCTGAGCCTGCCCCTCCCGCCCCTGTGCACTTTCCTGATCCACCCCGGCTAATACCCCAGATACCATTAAAGCAGCACCATAAGACTGACAGTGTGCAAGTAGCCTGGACAGAGGCCACACCACTCCACAGTGAGTCCTGCCCCTGAGGGAGGGCAAGATAAGGTACACACCAGTCTGACTGTAGCTCAAGTGGTGGGATGGGGACAGACATTAGGGCTGACTGCGGCCCCACTCACCAACACAAGTTACTCCAGACAGCACAGGGGAAGTGCCCTGCCATTCTGCACCACTCCAGGGACTATCCAAAATGAAGAAACGGAAGAATTCTCCTGAAAAGAAACTCTAGGATATAGCGACAGCTAATGAATTGATCAAAAACGATTTAAGCAATATAATGGACCATGAAATTAGAATAATAGTAATAAAATTAATCACTGGGCTTGAAAAAAGTATAGAGGACAGCATAGAATCTATTGCTACAAAGATCAAGGGACTAAGAAATAGTCATGAGGAGCTAAAAAAATGCCATAAATGAGGTGCAAAATAAAATGGAGGCAACCACAGCTCAGATTGAAGAGGCAGAGGAGAGAATAGGTGAATTAGAAGATAAACTTATGGAAAAAGAGGAAGATAAAATTATGGAAAAATTATGGAAAAAGAATAGGTGAATTAGAAGACAAAATTATGGAAAAAGAGGAAAAATCTAGGAGTATGAGGGGAGAATTAGAGAAATAAGTGATGCAATCAAACATAACAATATCCGTATCATAGGAATTCCAGAAGAGGAAGAGGGAGAGAAAGGGGCTGAAGGTATACTTGAACAAATCATAGCTGATAACTTCCCTGATCTGGGGAAGGAAATAGGCATTGAAATCCAAGAGGCACAGAGAACTCTCTTCAGACGCAACTTGAATCGATCTTCTGCATGACATATCATAGTGGAACTGGCAAAATACAAGGATAAAGAGAAAATTCTGAAACCATCTAGGGATAAACACTCCCTAACATATAAAGGGAGACCGATAAGACTAGTGACAGATCTATCTACTGAAACTTGGCAGGCCAGAAAGGAATGGCAGCAAATCTTCAGTGTGATGAACAGAAAAAATATGCAGCCAAGAATCCTTTATCCAGCAAGTCTGTCATTCAGAATAGAAGGTGAGATAAAGATCTTCCCAAACAAAAACTGAAGGAATTCATCACCACTAAACCAGCCCTACAAGAGATCCTAAGGGGGATTCTGTGAGTGAAATGTTGCAAGGACCACAAAGTACATCACTACAAGCATGAAACCTACAGACATCACAATGACTCTAAACTCTTAGTAACACTAAATGTAAATGGACTAAATGCTCCAACCAAAAGACATAGGGTATCAGAATGGATAAGAAAACAAGACCCATCTATTTGTTGTCACAAGAGACTCATTGTAAACCTGAGGACACCTTCAGATTGAAAGTGAGGGGATGGAGAACTATCTATAATGCTACTGGAACTCAAAAGAAAGCTGGAGTAGCCATACTTATATCAGAAAAACTAGACACTAAATTAAAGGCTGTAACAAGAGATGAAGAAGGGCATTGTATAAAAATTACAGGGTTTATCCATCAGGAAGAGATAACAATTATAAATGTCTATGCACCGAATACAGGAGCCCCCAAATATATAAAACAATCACAAACATAAGCATCCTTATTGATAAGAATGTGGTAATTGCAGGGGACTTTAATATCATGCAAATGGATGTTAAAAGAAAGCCAGAATGACAATACTTATATTAGATATAGTGCACTTTAAAACAAAGACTGTAACAAGAGACAAAGAAAAACAGCAAAGATTGGGGATAATCCAACAATGGGATCTAACACTTTTAAATATTTGTGTACTCAACATGAGAGTACTCAAATACATAAAAGTGTTAATATCAAAGATGAAGGAGTTAATTGATAATAATACAACAGTCACGGACTTTAACATCCCACTTACATCAATGGACAGATTATCTAAACAGAAAATAAATAAGAAACAAAGGCTTTCAATGACACACTGGACCACATAGACTTAGATATATTCAGAATATTCCATCCTAAAATAGCAGAATACACATTCTTTTCAAATGCACATGGAATATTTTGCAGAATAGATAACATATTAGTTCACAAAATAGACCTTCACCATTACAAAAGTTTGAAATTATACCATGCATCTTTTCTGACTACAACACTATGAAATTAGAAGTCGCTACAAGAAAAAATCTGGGAAGACCACAAATACATGCAAGTTAAGTAACATGCTACAAAACAATTAATGGGTCAACCAGGAATCAAAGAAGTAATATAAAAATACACAGAAACAAATTAATATGATGACACTACAGTCCAAAACTTTTGGGATGTAGCAGAAGTGGTCATAAAAGGGAAGTACATAGCAATACAGGCCTACCTCAAGAAGCAAGTGAAATCTCAAAGAAACAGCCTAACCATACACTAAAGGAGCTAGTCAATGGACAACAAATGAAACCTAAAGACAGCAGAAAGAGAGACATAATGAAGATTAGACCAGAAATAAATGATATAGAAACTAAAAAAATAATAGAACAGATCAAGGAAACCAGGAGCTGGTTCTTTGAAAAAAACCAATAAAAGTGATACAACTCTAACCAGACTTATCAAAAAGAAAAGAGAAAGGACCCAAATAAATAAAATCAGAAATGAGGGAGGAAAAATAACAACCAACACCACACAAATACAATTGTAAGGGAATATTATGAAAAAAATATATGCCAATAAATTGGACAATCTAGAAAAAAATGGATAAATTCCTAAAAACATATGACCTACTAAAACTGAAACAGGAAGAACTGGAACATTTGAGTAGACTGATTATTAGTAATGGGATTGAATTAGTAATAAAAAAATTCCCAATAAACAAAAGTCCAGGACCAGGTGGCTTCACAGATGAATTCCAAGAACATTTAAAGAAGAGTTAATAACTATTCATCTCAAACTACTCCAAATATTTAAAAGGAATGAAAACTTCTAAATTTATTCTATGTTTCCAGCATTACTGTGACTCCAAAAATCAGATAAAGGCACCACTAACAAAGAGAACTACACCAATATTGCAAGAGGGTTTCCCTTTCTCCACATCCTCAACAAACACCTGTTGTTTCTTGTGTTATTGTTTTCAACCATTATAACATCGGTGAGGTGATATCCCATTGTAGTTTTGATTTGTATTTCCCTGATGATCAGTGATATTGTGCATATTTTCATGTGTCTGTTGGCCATCTATATATCTTCTTTGGAAAAGGGTCTATTCATATCATCTGCCCATTTTTTAATTTGAGTATTTATTTTTCAGTGTTGGGTATTATAAGTTCTTTATATACTTTGAATGCTATTCCTTTATCAGATATTTCATTTACAAATATCTTCTCCCATTCCACAGATTGTCTTTTATTTTTGTTGATTGTTTCCTTCATTGCAGAGAGGATATTTATTTTGATGAAATCCCAGTAGTTATTTTGCTTTTGTTTCCCTTGGCTCAGAAGACATCTAGAAAGAATCACTGCAGCAGATGTAAACAAGGTTACTGCCTTTGTTGTAGTCATGGTTTTTTATGGTTAAAGAAGTTGTTGTGTCTATATACATACATTTAATGTGTGTGTGTGCATGTGTGTGTATGTGTGTATGATGTATATACATGGATATATACATATATATGATGGAATATTAATCATATAAGAGAATGAAATCTTTCCATTTGAAATAACATGGATGTAGCTAGATAGTATTGTGCTAAGCAAAATATGTCAGTCAGAAAGAGAGGTTACCGCATTATTTCACTCATATGTGGAATTTAAGAAACAAAACAAACAATCGAAGAGAATAAAAGGAGAGGGGGTATGGCAAACCAAGATATAAACTTAGCTATAGAGAAGAAACTGATGGTTACAGGAGGGAGTTGTATGGGGGTTGGGTTAAATAGGTGATGGAAATTAAGTGTGCACTTTGTAATAATGAGCATGGGGTGTTGTATGGAAAAATCACTATTTTGTACACATGAAACTATTATTACAATGTATGTTAAATAACTGGAATTTAATAAAACTTTAAAAAAAATAAGGAAAACTTCATGCCAATATCCCTGTTGAAGATGGATAGAAATTTCTCAATAAAATTCTTGCAAAGTGCGTCTAACCATACATTAAAATAATCATTCACCACATTCAAGTGAGACTTATTCCTAGGTTGAAAAGGTGGTTTAATATTACAAATCAATTAACATGATACACAACATTAATAAAAGAAAGGATAAGAACCATATGATCATTTCAGTAGATGTAGAAAAAACATTTGACAACATACAACATCCATTCATGATAAAAACCTTCAACAAAGTATGCTTAGAGGGAACATACCTCAACATAATAAAACCCATATTCAAAAAATCCACAGCTAATATCATCCTCAATGGGGAAAAACTGAAAGCTTTTCCTCTATGGTCAGGAACAAGACAGGGATGGCCACTTTTGCCACTGGTGCTTAACATATTACTAGAAGTCCTAGCCACAGCAATCAACACCAAGAAATAAAATGCATCCATACTGGCAAGGAAGAAGTCAAACATTCATTATTTACAGATGACATGATACTGTATATAGAAAATCCTACACACACACACACACACAAACTTGACAAAAGACTCCACAAAAATCTGCTTGAAGTGATAAACATATTCAGTACATTTGGAGGTTACAGAATCAACATACAGAAATCTGTTGTATTTCTGTATACCAATAATGAAGCAGTAGAAATAGAAATTAATGAATCATTCCCATTTATAGCTGCACAGAAAGTAAGATACCTAGAAATAAACCTAATAGTTGAAAGATCTGCAGTATAAAAACTATAAAACACTGATGAAAGAAATTGAAGATGATACAAATGAAAAGACATTCCATGTTCATGCACTGGAAGAACAAATAATGTTAAAATGTCTATACCCAGAGTAATCTACACATTTAATGCAATCCCTATCAAATTACCAACAGCATTACTCACAGTGATGGAAGAAACAATCCTAAAATTTGTATGGAACCACAAAAGACCTGAATATTCAAAGCATCTTTGTAAGAGAAAAGCAAATGTGGAGGTATCACAATTTGTGACTTCAAATTATATTACAAAGCTGTAGTGATCAAGACAGTATGGTACTGGCACAAAAATAGACACCACAGATCAATAGAACAGAATAGAAAACACAGAAATGAACCCTCAACTATATGGTCAATTAATCTTCACAAAATGTGGAAAGAATACCCAATGGGAAAAAGATGGTCTCTTCAACAAATGGTGTTGGAAAAACTGTCCAGCAACATGAAAAAGAAAGAAACTGGACAACTTTCTTAGACCACACACACACACACACACATTCAAAATTGATTAAAGACCTAAATGTAAGACCTGAAACCATAAAAATTCTAGAGGAGAACAGAGGCAGTAACCTCTTTGACGCTGGCTGTAGTGACGTATTTCTAGATATGTCTTCTGAGGCAAGGGAAATAAAAATAATAAACTATTTGGATGTCACCAAAAAAAAAAAACTGCACAGCAAAGAAAGTAAACAGCAAAACTAAAAGGCAACCTATGGAATGGGAGAATATATTTGCAAATGACAAATCTGATAAAGGGTTAGTATCTAAAATATGTCAAGAGCATATAAAACTCAACATCCAAAAAATGAATAATCAAATTTAAAAATGGGCAGAAGACCTGAATAAACATTTTTCCAAAGAATACATACAGATGGCCAACAGACACATGAAAAGATGATCAACATCACTAATCATCAGGGAAATACAAATCAAATTACAATGAGTTATTTCACACCTGTCAGAATGGCTAAAATCAACAACACAAGAAACAATAGGTTTTTGTGAGGATGTGGAGAAAGGGAAACTCTTTTGCGCTGATGGTGGGAATGCAAACTGGTACAGTCATTCTGGAGAACAGTATGGAGGTTACTAAAAATGTTAAATATAGAACTACCCTATGATCCAGGAATTGCACTAGTAGGTATTTACCCCAAGAATACGCAAATACATATTTAATGTGATACATGCACCCTGATGTTTATAGTTGCATTATTTATAATTGCCAAATTACTGAAACAACCCAAGTGAGCACTGACTGATAACGAGGAGGTGATGTATATATACAATGGAATATTACTCAGCCATGTAAAAGCATAAAATCTTGTCATTTGCAAGGACATGGGTAGAGCAAGACAGTTGTATGCTAAGTGAAATAAGTCACTCAGAGAAAGACACATACCATATGGGTTCACTCATACATGCAATTTAAGAAACAAAAGGAGCAAATAGAAAAAAAGAGAAACCAAGAAAACTGACTCTTACCTATAGAGAACATACTGATGATTACCAGAGGGGAAATGGGTGGGCAGATGAGTGAAGTAGGTAATGGGGATTAAGGAGTGCACTACTTATGATGAGCACCAAGTGTTGTATGGAAATGTTGAGTCACTATATTGTATAGCTGAAACTAATTTTACACTATATGTTAACGAAATGGAATTTAAATAAAACAAAAAAAATGATTTATATTTTTCTTTTTTTTAAAAAAATGTTTATTTTGAGAAAGAAATAGTGTGTGAAAGTAGAGAGTCAGAGAGAGGGAGAGAGAGAGAATCTCAAGCAGGTTCCACACAGTGCAGAGCCTTACGCAGGACTTGATCTCACAAACTGTGAGACCATGACCTGAGCCTAAACCAAGAGTCAGATGCTTAAATGACGGAGCCACCCAGGCACCATTGATTTACATTTTTCATATCTACCCCCCTCATCATCCCTTATTCCCTCATAGTTAATGTTTTTTACTCATTTTAAACTTATCCTTCTATTATTTTATTTTGAAAAACTTGTGTACACATATTTTACCTCTTTCTTTAGAAAATGTTAAATAATTTCAATATCTTTGTGAACCAAGCATTTTCTGTCCCAGGACAATAGACAAGTTCTTTAACTTTTTGTTTGGAAATGATTTCAAATTTAAAGAAATAAAATGTTACATAAATAGTTTAAAATACAAACAGAAGTCCATTATCCAGACTCAACTCTTGTCAACATTTTGTCCTGTATGATGTATTGGTTGAGGTCTCCTTCTCTATTTCCACACATGCATATGAATAGGTATTCACATATACATATGCATGTACTTGTTCATGTGTGTATTTGTATGTATACTTAAAATATTTCAGTTATTGTTATTTTTCAGATAATATATCTGCATGGTGGGAACTTTTGTTAAGCTTTTTAAAGGTAATTGTATAGTCACATGCAATTATAGAAATAATATAGAGGGATTCCATTTATCACTTACCTAGCTATATAATGGTAACATCTTATAAAACTGTAGTATGCTATCATACCAGAATATTGACATTGATACAATCCACTGATCTCATTCATATTTCTCCAGTTATACTTGAGCTCATGTGTGTGTGTGTGTGTGTGTGTGTGTGTGTGTAGTTGTATGCCATTTTATCACATGTTTATGTTCTTATATCCAATATCACAATCAAAATACTAAGCAGTTTCATCACAAGGATCACTTTTGTTGCTCTTTTATAACATCACTCACTTCCTTCCAGCCACCTTCTATTCGTAAGCCCTGATAACTACTAATCTGTTCTCCATTTCTAAATGGTTATTTTTCAATACTGTTATATATATGGAATCGTGGAGTATGTAATCTTTGGGGATTTAATGTTTTTTTTTTTTTCTCAACATAACTCCCAGGAGTTGCAGTTCAATTGCATATATTAGTTTGTTAATTAATTCATTCCTTTTTATTGATGAGTACTATTTTATGGAATGGACATACCATGATAGTTTGTTTAAGCATTGACCTATTGAAGGAGATCTGAGTTGATTCCAGTTTGGGGCTATTATGAATAAAACTGTTATGAACATCCATGTATAGATCCTTTTGTAAATATCTTTTCATTTTCTGGGATAAATGCCCAGATGTAGAATTGCTGAGTCTTGTGATAGTTTTATGTTTGGTTTTATAAGATATTACCAAATTGATGTGTAAAAAGTCTCTATAATTTTACATCACAATCAGTAATACATAAGTAACCAATTCCTCTTCATACTTAGCAATATTTATTGCTGTTACTGCATTTTTTTAGCTATTATAGGTGTGTATCAATATCTTATTGTGGTTTTGCTTTACATTTTTCTAACAGCTAATGATGTTGAATATCTTTTCATGTGCTAATTTGTTCTCCTGTGAAATATCCTGTGTGTATTCTGTGTACATCCTCTTCCGTGAAAGATCTAGTTATTTCTATTCCTCATTTTCTAAATGGTTCATTTCTACTTTTACTACTGAGTTTAGAGAGTTCTTTATATACTGTGAATAGTAGTTCTTTGTTGTATATGTGGTTTGCAAATATTTTCTCCCAGTCTGTAGCTTGACTAGTCACCCTCTAAATAGGATCTTTGCAGGGCAAAAGTTTTTAATTTTGATGGAAGTTAATTTATCAGTTTTGCTAGTAATACATTTTGCTGTTGGTGTCAAGTGAAATAACTCGGCATCATCATATATCTCAAAGATTTTCTCCTATGCTCCCCCCCCCAAATTTATAGTTTTGCATTTCTTATTTAAGTCTGCAACCCATTTTGAGTTAATTTTCGTACAAAGTGTGTGGTTTAGGTTTAGATTCCTTTTCAGCACCATTAGTTGAACAGGTTATCCTTCCTCAATTTTATTGGTTTTGCACTTTTGTCAAAAATAATTTAAGTATATTTGTATGGGTCTATTTCTGGACTTTACATTCTGTTCCATTGATCTATATATCTGTCTCTTTGCCAATACCGTACTGTCTTCATTATAGCCATAGGGAAGGAGCGTGCTTTCCAGGCAAGTGTACTTGTTATGACAGTATTTCTCCATTGCCAATGCTACCCTCTCTTTCTACCTCATATGTATCAGTGAAGGAGAGCACATTCTTTGATCCTGTATTATTAGCAGGGATCCTGATGGTTACCCCTTACAGGTGTTACTGGACTCTCTTGGTGTTGCGACTCCTGTTTTATACAGGGGAGGAATAAGCCACCTTCTGATGCTGGGTTGGGTGTCATGAAATGGTTGGCCTTGTCAGGTGTGGGAATCATAAAACTTTTTCCACTATGTTGTTCTTCCAGTCCTAGGTCCCTAGCAAGTTTGTCTTCCGCTTTCCACCAGTATTCTGTTTTTGTTGCCTCTTGCATTAGTTCCAGAATTAATAATTGTACTCAGTGGGGAATACCAATGAGAAAAGACTGTATATCCCTTGTTCATACTGAAAGTCACCTATGCTTATTTTGTACATTTGTTTATACCAGTAACCAAATACAATGCATCTCCTTCCCTTCCCTATTCAATATTTGTATTTCTTTTTTTTTTCCACAGTGAGAACCATGGTTACAGCTATATGAATGAATTAATTTGCCTGTTGTTTGATCATATAGTCTCAAGTGTTTTCAGAATTACCATACCCCAATTACTGACATATCCTGTTATTAAAAAGTGTTCCAGTTCCATTTGCAGTCCTCCTCCCCTACCAATTTAGAGTATATGTTAAATATTGTGTTCTTAAATTACTTGGATTAGTAATTATGTTACTTGTTTGAAATATATTTGCCATTCAGTGGTTTAAGTTTGCTTGAGATTTAGGTCTTCATACTTTCAATTTTATTGGTGTTTTAAAGTATACTCAGAGAAGAGTTACTCCTTTCTGTATCACTTCTACTCTGTCACTCCTCCCTTACTCTTCTTACAACAGTGTAGGTAACCAAATTCATTGTTTTGTAATTTATAATTCCTATTTCTTTTTTAAGTTAAGCAGATAATGTATTTCTTATTTGTCCTCCTTGTAATACAAAAGATAGCATATTATAAATGCACATATACATTTTTAATTAACAATTGCCCTAGGAAATCACATATTTCAGTTAATTGAGATTCATTGTGTGTTTTTATCATACACACATTAAATTTCAAGTTTGTACATTTTGGTAGTATCCAATATTTTTCAATTGTAAATAATGCTGTAGTGAATAATATTATACATATGTATTTTCATATTTTGTGGATTTTATCTTTAGAGTCAATCCCTAGAAATGGGTTGTTGGATTGAAAGACAAATACAAATACATTTTTGTTTGATATTACAGAATTCTCCTCCATACAGATCGCATAGTTTTTTTTTTAATTTTTACTAGCAGTGTATGAATACTTATTTCCCTCAAGTCTATTCAAAGAGAATATTTTTAAATATTTTTTTGCCAATATGATGGTTAGAAATGGTATCCTTATTCAATTGTGACTTTAATTTCTCTTATTATAAATAAGATTTACTTTTGTATTTGTTGAAAGAACATTTTTATTTTTTTCTGTGAGGTTTTTTATGTCTTGTTTTTTCTATAGATTTTTTTGTTTTTCTACTAAATGTTCAGAAGTTTTATATATTTCAAAAGTTAGTGATTATCCATGATATATATTTTCTCCAGTATATAATTTATTTTTTAATTTATCTATGGTGAATTTGTTTTATTTTGATGGGGTAAAATTTCACTTTTTTTCTTTTATTACATCTTGCATTAGTTTCCTATTTCTACCATAATAAATTTGGCAACATGAAACAAAACCCATTTCTTATATTATAGTACTATAGGTGGGAAATCCATAATAGACTCAGATCATTCTTTTATTTGGAGTCTTTCAAGAATAAAATCAAGATCTTTGCTAGGTGGGTTCTTATCTGGAGCATCTGGGGAAAATTCTACTTGAAAATTCTACTTGAAGCTGCAGGCATAATTCAATATGTTGAAAATGTAGGACTGAAGTCCCTGCTTTCTTGTAGGACTTAAGTCCCTGTTTTCTTGCTGGATGCCAGCTGGAATCATTCTAAGAATCTAGAGGGTATATTAACTGGTGTTCCACTCCATTTTGAAAATTAGCTCACACTTTGAATTTCTTTGACATCTGTTTTTACAACATTTTTCTGAGTTCCTCTTCTGCATTTAAAGGCTCATTTGATTATTTAGGCCTCACTGAAATAATACAAATTAATCTCCCAATTTTATAACTGCAGAGTACTCTTTGCCATGTATCCTAACATAATTCAGGCATGACATCAGGGAACAAAGGCCATAGGGCCTGAAATTCTTCCAACCACACATCTACATTGTGAGTTTCAATAAGAAAGACTTTTCCTACACCTGTGATAAAGAGGAAAATATACATTTTTTTTCCTAAAAATTTTATTGTTGTGTTTCCTACATTTAAGTTACCAGCCCATTTGGAGTTTATTCTTGTGCATGTTTTAAAAAATTAATCTAATTTTATTCTTTTTTCCCACTTTGATTCACATTTGTCCCAACAGCATTTACTAAAACGTCCATATTTATTGTTTACTATATTTCTTCATCACTGAATATGTTTCTAGACTCTATTCTATTCCATTGATCTAGACAGATATGTCTGTTGATCAGTCTACTCATGTGCCAGTACCATACATTTTAATTATAGAAGCATCAGAGTATATGTTAAGATCTGGTAAGTCTAGTTTGTCTCCCATCAGATCATTGCTTTTTCACTCTATTCCTTATTCATCTAGCATTTTTATTTTTACAGATAAAATTTAGAATCAACTCATTTATGTCTTGATATTTTTACTAGGATTACATTAAATTCACAAATTAAGAAGACCTGGACTGAGGCATATTAGTTTTGTGATGGTAGAGAGAGAACAGCAACCACAAAACCTGGGGAGGAAATACCTTAGATCCAGAGTTTACAGAGAGGAGGGCACATTAAAGATCTTTTTTTTTTTTTTTCTGCATCATCCTGGAGCCTTCTTTATTAAGTAAAATGACCTGGAATGGTTCTCTCAAACCGTTTTAGGCATTTTATTTTTAAATGACTGTAAAGTCAGTTATTATGCACTACTCTGAAAATCATTTTTTCTCTCTCTCTCTCATTAATGGTGACCACCCTTCCTTTTAAGCTGAGAAGTCCAACAGAAACAGCAAGGATAGCCTACCTTCTGAATCTCCCAAAATACACTTTTTCAGCACCTTCAGATGTCTCTAATCACCGCTACCATAGCCATCTTCTATCATTCATAAATGCAGATAAATGCCATATGGCTGCTATTGACATGGACAAATAGGACAGTTTGGACTGACTGCTCTTCGGCTGTCCCTCTAAATGGAAAGACTAGACTCAATTATTCAAATTGAACTAGGAACCCTAAGCCTTACCAGCTTTCTGCGACACTGTCAATTTGTGCTTCCTCCTCCAGACAATGGAGGTTTGGCTTGTAGACCCACAACAATTGTAATCAATATATTTTTTCAGAGACACCATGAAAACTTCCTGGATTTTACTTCTTATAAGAGAGCAAAATATTAACTTGTCTTTCTCCTGTAAACACAATGGCTTGCCCCTCAGGAGTGACAATAAGGGACATTCCAGTGTTTAAAGAAATGTCACAGTAGACTGTATAGCCCTCAATGACTGAAAAGATGTCTCCACACTGAAGTTACACTTAAGGGATCTTACTGGAAGGATAAATGGCCCCTAAATACACATCCTGCAAGCCATTATATCTAATACAGGAATTACTTTCAGAAAAGATGGTATAGAGTGTTGCCGTGATGTGTCAGTCAGGATTCAACCAGAGAACCAGATACACACACACACACACACACACACACACACACCTCCAGCATCTGACATGGACACGTGTGTGTGTGTGTGTGTGTGTGTGTGTGTATACACTTGTTACAGGGAGTAGAAACACATTGTTGTCAGGGATATATTTTTAAGGCTGTGTCTCCATGTCAGATGCTGGAGATTTATTACAGAATTTGATAAATGGAATTGGATTTTTTTATAGGGAATTAGTATACATCATTGTTAGTACCATCTCTTTAAGGCTGGGTCTGCATGTCAGGTGCTAGATCTTGAAGTCTAGAATTCAGAGAGGGAAAATCATAAGCAGACTGGATCCTCACAGCATGAGCATGAAACCCCTCAAGGATAAATAACAACACATGCCCATTATTTTTTATTAATAAAATTCTATTTATTTACTTTGAGAGAGACAGAGATGGTGTGAATGGGGGAAGGACAGAGAGAGAGGGAGAGAAAGAGAATCCCAAGCAGGCTCCATGCTGCCAGCACAGAGCCTGATGCAGGGCTTGAACTCACAAACCATGAGATCATGACCCGAGCCAAAACGAAGAGTCAGACATTCAACCAAAGAGACACCCAAGTGTCCCAACACATATCCATTCTGGTTGCCATTGACCTAGGTACAAGCTGAAGCTGAGTCCCCTTATCTATCATGGAAATAAATATATAAATAAATATAAAAATAAATATAAATTCATAAAAACTGAAGGAGAATCCAGGAAAACTAGAGAAACCATAGGCTTACATGTTGCTTCATGCCAAAAGAGTCAGCAAATCAGGAATAATAATGAAAGTTATGAAATGACTAGTGCCTCCCTCCTGCTCTTCCAAATCTTCTGAATTCCTCTATGTGAACTGTCCTACAAAGAAACATACACTAAAGGGAATCCTTAGAAATTTAGTTTAGCCTAGCCAAGTTGACACATTACAAAGCCATCTGGCATGATTTAAGCTAAAATGATTGACAACATTGCCCTAGGCTTGCATGATATCCAGGTCAGTCTCAACTTGCTGGCCAGGTTTATTATGGGTAAAGAATTGCCCTAGGTTTCCACTTTGTGGGATGAGGCAGAGGCTGTGAAATTAAATAATACATTCCTTGTGCCTGGATTAATGCCTCAGACAGAGTGGAAAAGTCAATAAATAAACTTAAGGAGATGGAAAAAAGAAAAATTATCTCAATTTTCAGATGCCATAATCTTGTGTAGAGGAAACCTTAAGGAATACAATTTTTAAAAGTAGAATGAATAATCAAGTTATGCAAGATTACAAATTTCATCAATGTAAAGAAAAAAACTTGTAGTTTTAAATATTTGAAATTCACAGTCCAAAAATGAAATTAAGAAAGCTATTCCATTTACAATACCATCAGAAATTAAAATATTTAGGATTAAGTTTAACAAAAAAAGTATAAAACTTGCACTGCAAAAACTGTAAAACATTACTGGAAGAAATTAAAAATCTTAATAATTGAAAAAACATATGTTCATGGATGAGAAAATAATATTGTTAAAATGACAATGCTCTCCAAATTAATCTAAAGATTCAGTGAATTTCCTAAAAAGATCCAAGCCTGATTATTTGCAGAAAATGACTGATTGTGAAATTCATATACAATTGCAAAGGACCTAAAATAACAAAAGGCTCTAGAAAATAAACAAAAAAAATTAGAATGATTCACACTTCCTGACTTCAAAACTTACTACAAAAAAACAGTAGTCAATATATCATGGTATTTCCTTAAAAGATATGTATATATCAGTGGAATACAATTGAGCATCCAGAAAAAAACTCATTCATATGTGTTCGGTTGATTTTCAACATTGGTGTCACGATAATTCAAAGGGGGAAATAATGATTTCCAGCAAATGATGCTGGAAAAAATGGATACCTATATCAAAAGAATGAAGTTGAGCACCTACTTCAAATCATATACAAAACAACTAAAACTTGAGACCCAAATGTAAGAACTAAAACTATAAAATTCTTAGAAAAAAAAAAAAACATAGGAGTAACCCTTTGTGACCTCGGTTCAGGCAATTATTTTTTATATATGGCACCAGAAGCACAATCACTAAAACACAAAATAGGTAAACTACCTCAAAATTTTAAACTTGTTTTCTGCAAATGACTCTCAAAAAGGGGAAAACAGTGTAGATCATATGATAGACTACAAAACAAGTCTCAATACATTTATTTAAGAAGATTGAAATCATATCAAGCATCTTTTCTGATTACAATGTCATGACACTGGAAATTAATTTTTTTTCACTATATAAAATTTATTGTCAAATTGGTTTCCATACAACACCCAGTGCTCATCCCAACAGGTGCCCTCCTCAATACCCATCACCCACCCTCCCCTCCCCCCCACCCCCCATCAACCCTCAGTTTGTTCTCAGTGTTTAAGAGTCTCTTATGCTTTGGCTCTCTCCCAATCTAACCTCTTTTTTTTTTTTCCTTCCCCTCCTCCATGGATTTCTGTTAAGTTTCTCAGGATCCACATAAGAGTGAAAACATATGGTATCTGTCTTTCTCTGTGTGGCTTTTTTCACTTAGCATCACACTCTCCAGTTACATCCACGTTGCTACAAAGGGCCATATTTCATTCTTTCTCATTGCCATGTGGTACCCCATTGTGTATATAAACCACAATTTCTTTATCCATTCATCAGTTGATGGACATTTAGGCTCTTTCCATAATTTGGCTATTGTTGAGAGTGCTGCTATAAACATTGGGGTAAAAGTGCCCCTATGTATCACTACTCCTGTATCCCTTGGGTAAATTCCTAGCAGTGCTATTGCTGGGTCATAGGGTAGGTCTATTTTTAATTTTCTGAGGAACCTCCACACTGCTTTCCAGAGTGGCTGCACCAATTTGCATTCCTACCAAAAGTGCAAGAGGGTTCCCGTTTCTCCACATCCTCTCCAGCATCTATAGTCCTGATGTGTTCATTTTGGCCACTCTGACTGGTGTGAGGTGATATCTGAGTGTGGTTTTGATTTGTATTTCCCTGATAAGGAGCGACGCTGAACATCTTTTCATGTGCCTGTTGGCCATCCAGATGTCTTCTTTAGAGAAGTGTCTGTTCATGTTTTCTGCCCATTTCTTCACTGGGTTATTTGTTTTTCGGGTGTGGAGTTTGGTGAGCTCTTTATAGATTTTGGATACTAGCCCTTTGTGCGATATGTCCTTTGCAAATATCTTTTCCCATTCCGTTGATTGCCTTTTAGTTTTGTTGGTTGTTTCCTTTGCTGTGCAGAAGCTTTTTATCTTCATAAGGCCCCAGTAATTCATTTTTGCTTTTAATTCCCTTGCCTTTGGGGATGTGTCGAGTAAGAGATTGCTACGGCTAAGGTCAGAGAGGTCTTTTCCTGCTTTCTCCTCTAGGGTTTGGATGGTTTCCTGTCTCACATTCAGGTCCTTTATCCATTTTGAGTTTATTTTTGTGAATGGTGTGATAAAGTGGTCTAGTTTCAACCTTCTGCATGTTGCTGTCCAGTTCTCCCAGCACCATTTGTTAAAGAGACTGTCTTTTTTCCATTGGATGTTCTTTCCTGCTTTGTCAAAGATGAGTTGGCCATACTTTTGTGGGTCTAGTTCTGGGGTTTCTATTCTATTCCATTGGTCTATGTGTCTGTTTTTGTGCCAATACCATGCTGTCTTGATGATGACAGCTTTGTAGTAGAGGCTAAAGTATGGGATTGTGATGCCTCCTGCTTTGGTCTTCTTCTTCAAAATTACTTTGGCTATTCAGGGCCTTTTGTGGTTCCATATGAGTTTTAGGATTGCTTGTTCTAGTTTCGAGAAGAATGCTGGTGCAATTTTGATTGGGATTGCATTGAATGTGTAGATAGCTTTGGGTAGTATTGGCATTTTGACAATATTTATTCTTCCAATCCATGAGCAGGGAATGTCTTTCCATTTCTTTATATCTTCTTCAATTACCTTCGTAAGCTTTCTATAGTTTTCAGCATAGAGATTTTTACATCTTTGGTTAGATTTATTCCTAGGTATTTTATGCTTCTTGGTGCAAATGTGAATAGGATCAGTTTCTTTATTTGTCTTTCTGTTGCTCATTGTTAGTGTATAAGAATGCAACTGATTTCTGTACATTGATTTTGTATCCTGCAACTTTGCTGAATTCATTTATCAGTTCTAGGAGACTTTTGGTGGAGTCTATCGGATTTTCCATGTATAATATCATGTCATCTGCAAAAAGCGAAAGCTTGACTTCATCTTTGCCAATTTTGATGCTTTGATTTTCTTTTGTTGTCTGATTGCTGATGCTAGAACTTCCAACACTATGTTAAACAACAGCGGTGAGAGTGGGTATCCCGTTGTGTTCCTGATCTCAGGGAAAAAGCTCTCAGTTTTTCCCCATTGAGGCTGATGTTAGCTGTGGGCATTTCATAAATGGCTTTTATGATCTCTAAGTATGTTCCTTCTATCCCGACTTTCTCAAGGGTTTTTATTAAGAAAGGGTGCTGGATTTTGTCAAAGGCCTTTGCTGCATACATTGACAGGATCATATGGTTCTTCTCTTTGCTTTTATTAATGTGATGTATCACATTGATTTGTGAATGTTGAACCAGCCCTGCATCCCAGGAATGAATCCCACTTGATCATGGTGAATAATTCTTTTTATATGCTGTTGAATTCGATTTGCTAGTATCTTATTGAGAATTCTTGCATCCATATTCATCAGGGATATTGGCCTGTAGTTCTCTTTTTTTACTGGGTCTCTGACTGGTTTAGGAATCAAAGTAATACTGGCTTCATAGAATAAGTCTGGATGTTTTCCTTCCCTTTCTATTTCGTGGAATAGCTTGATAAGGATAGGTATTATTTCTGCTTTAAACGTCTGGTAGAATTGCCCTGGGAAGCCATCTGGTCCTGGACTCTTATTTGTTGGGAGATTTTTGATAACCGATTCAATTTCTTCACTGGTTATGGGTCTGTTCAAGCTTTCTCTTTCCTCCTGATTGAGGTTTGGAAGAGTGTGGGTGTTTAGGAATTTGTCCATTTATCCAGGTTGTCCAATTTGTTCGCATATAATTTTTCATAGTATTCCCTAATTGTTTGTATCTCTGAGGGATTGGTTGTAATAATTCCATTTTCATTCATGATTTTATCTATTTGGGTCATCTCCCTCTTCTTTTTGAGAAAACTGTCTAGAGGTTTGTCAATTTTGTTTATTTTTTCAAAAAACCAACTCTTGGTTTCTTTGATCTGCTCTACAGTTTTTTTTAGATTCTATATTGTTTATTTCTGCTCTGATCTTTATTATTTCTCTTCTGCTGGGTTTGGGCTGCCGTTGCTGTTCTGCTTCTAGTTCCTTTGGGTGTGCTGTTAGATTTTGTATTTGGGATTTTTCTTGTTTCTTGAGATAGGCCTGGATTGCGATGTATTTTCCTCTCAGGACTGCCTTTGCTGCATCCCAACGCATCTGGATTGTTGTATTTTCATTTTCATTTGTTTCCATATATTTTTTAATTTCTTCTCTAATTGCCTGGTTGACCCACTCATTCTTTAGTAGGGTGTTCTTTAACCTCCATGCTTTTGGAAGTTTTCCAGACTTTTTCCTGTGGTTGATTTCAAGCTTCATAGCATTGTGGTCTGAAGGTATGCATGGTATAATTTCAATTCTGGTAAACTTATGAAGGGCTGTTTTGTGACCCAGTAGATGATCTATCTTGGAGAATGTTCCATGTGCACTCGAGAGGAAAGTATATTCTGTTGCTTTGGGATACAGAGTTCTAAATATATCTGTCAAGTCCATCTGATCCAATGTGTCATTCAGGACCCTTGTTTCTTTATTGACCGTTTGTCTAGATGATCTATCCATTTCTGTAAGTGGAGTGTTAAAGTCCCCTGCAATTACCACATTCTTATCAATAAGGTTGCTTATGTTTATGAGTAATTGTTTTATATATTTGGGCGCTCCGGTATTCGGCGCATAGACATTTATAATTGTTAGCTCTTCCTGATGGATAGACCCTGTCACTATTATATAATGCCCTTGTTCATCTCTTGTTACAACCTTTAATTTAAAGTCTAGTTTGTCTGATGTAAGTATGGCTACTCCAGCTTTCTTTTGGCTTCGAGTAGCATGATAAATAGTTCTCCATCCCCTCACTCTCAATCTGAAGGTGTCCTCAGGTCTAAAATGAGTCTCTTGTAGACAGCAAATACAGGGGTCTTGTTTTTTTATCCATTCTGATACCCTATGTCGTTTGGTTGGCTCATTTAATCCATTCACATTCAGTGTTATTATAGAAAGATACGGGTTTAGAGTCATTGTGATGTCTGTATGATTTATGCTTGTAGCGATGTCTCTGGTACTTTGTCTCACAGTGTCCCCCTTAGGATCTCTTGTAGGGCTCATTTAGTGGTGACGAATTCCTTCAGTTTTTGTTTGTTTGGGAAGACCTTTATCTCTCCTTCTATTCTAAATGACAGACTTGCTGGATAAAGGATTCTCGGCTGCATATTTTTTCTGTTCAGCACATTAAAGATCTCGTGCCAATCCTTTCTGGCCTGCCAAGTTTCAAAAGAGAGATCAGTCACGAGTCTTATAGGTCTCCCTTCATATGTGAGGGCACATTTACCCCTTGCTGCTTTCAGAATTTTCTCTGTATCCTTGTATTTTGCCAGTTTCACTATGATATGTCGTGCAGAAGATCGATTCAAGTTACGTCTGAAGGGAGTTCTCTGTGCCTCTTGGATTTCAATGCCTTTTTCCTTCCCCAGTTCAGGGATGTTCTCAGCTATTATTTCTTCAAGTATTCCTTCAGCACCTTTCCCTCTCTCTTCCTCCTCTGGGATACCAATTATGCGTATATTATTTCTTTTTAGTATATCACTTAGTTCTCTAATTTTTCCCTCATACTCCTGGATTTTTGTATCTCTCTTTTTCTCAGCTTCCTCTTTTTCCATAACTTTATCTTCTAGTTCAACTCTTCTCTCTTCTGCCTCTTCAATCGGAGTCGTCGTCATTTCCATTTTGTTTTGCATTTCGTTTAAAGCGTTTTTCAGCTCCTCCTGACTGTTCCTTAATGTCTTGATCTCTGTAGCAAGAGATTCTCTGCTGTCCTCTATACCGCTTTCCAGCCCAGTAATTAATTTTATGACTATTATTCTAAATTCACTTTCTGTTATATTATTTAAGTCCTTTTTGATCAGTTCATTAGCTTTTGTTATTTCCTGGAGTTTCTTCTGAGGGGAATTCTTCCATTTGGTCATTTTGGATAGTCCCTGGATTGGTGCAGACCTGCAGGGCACTTCCCCTGTGCTGTGGTGTATAACTGGAGTTGGTGGGTGGAGCCGCAGTCAGACCTGATGTCTGCCCCCAGCCCACCGCTGGGGCCACAGTCAGACTGGTGTATGCCTTCTCTTCCCCTCTCCTAGGGGCGGGATTCACTGTGGGGTGGTGTGGCCCGTCTGGGCTACTTGCACACTGCCAGGCTTGTGGTGCTGGGGATCTGGCTTATTAGCTGGGGTGGGTAGCCAAGCTGCACGGGGGCAGGAGGGGCAGGCTTGGCTCGCTTCTTCTTAGGTGATCCACTTCAGGAGGGGCCCTGTGGCACCGGGAGGGAGTCAGACCCACCGGAAGGATGGATCCGCAGAAGCACAGCATTGGGTGTTTGTGGGGAGCAAGCAAGCTCCCTAGCAGGGACTGGTTCCCTTCGGGATTTTGGCTAGGGGATGGGTGAGGGAGATGGCACTGGCGAGCGCCTTTGTTCCCCAACAAACTGAGCTCTGTGGTCTGGGGGCTCAGCAACTCTCCCTCCCTTTGTCCTCCAGCCTTCCAGCTTTCCAAGCAGAGCTGTTAACTTATGACCTCCCAGATGCTAAGTCCCGCTTGCTGTCAGAACACACTCGGTCGGGCCCCTCCGTTTTTTGAAGCCAGACTCGGGGGCTCTGCTTAGCCAGCAGGCTGCCCCTCCGCCCCGTTCCCTCCCACCAGTCTGTGGAGCAAGCACCGCCTCTCCGCCCTTCCTACCCTCTTCTGTGGGTCTCTTGTCTGCGCTTGGCTCTGGAGACTCCGTTTTGCTAGTCTTCTGGTGGTTTTCTGGGTTATTTAGGCAGGTGTAGGTGGAATCTAAGTGATCAGCTGGATGTGCAGGGAGCCCAGTATCCTCCTACACCGCCATCTTCCTGTCAATCCTATAAATTAATTTAAAAAACTGAAAAATTCACATATATTTGGAGATTAAACATTCTACTTAAAAACCAATGACTCAAGAAATAAATCAAAAGAAAAATTTAAATATATATTGTGATAAATTAAAATGGAATTATACCAAAATTTGTGAGATACACAGTTGCAAGAAAGAAATATTTAGAGATAAATGCCTACTTCAAGAAACAAGATAAATCTCAAATAAAAAACCCAAGTTTACACGTCAAGGAACTAGGAAATGAAGAAAAACTACTGCACAAATTTAGTAGACTAAATGAAATAGAAACACCAGAGTAGAAATAAATGGAAATAGAGAATAAAAAGATAGTACAAAATATCAATGAAACTAAGGGCTAGTTCTTTGAAAAGATAAACAAAAATTATGAATCTTTAGACTCACCAGAAAATAAAGGAGAGAAAACTCAAAATCAGAAATGAAAGAGAAGATATTACAACTGATATCACAGAAATACAAAGGATCATAAAAGACTATGAAAAATTGTATACCAAGAAATTGGGCAACCTGAAAGAAAAGGAAAATTCCTAGAAATATACAACTTCCTAAAACTGAATCATTAAGAGATAGAAAATCTTAATAGACCAATTGTTAGTAATAAGATTGAATCAGTTCCATGGCTTCACTGGTGATTTCTACCAAATATTCAAAAAAGAATTAATGCCAGTCCTCTTCAAACTTTTCCAAAAAAATGAAGAGACAATTCTGCCAAACTTATTTTATAAGACCACCATTACCCTAATAGAAAAACCAGACAAGACATCACAAGAGAAAAAAATTACAGGCCAATCTCTCATGAATGCAGATGTAAATATCCTAAACAAAATATTACCAAGCTGAATTCAATAATACATTAAATGGATCATACACAATGGTAAAGGAGCCTTTACTTCAGGGATGCAAGAATGGTTCAACATTGACAAATCAATCAACATGATAATCCACATTTACAAAATGAAGGATAAAAGCCATATGATTTCTCAATAGATCCAGAAAATATATATGACAAAATTCAACATCAATTTATGATAAAAAATGTCAACAAACTGGGTGTTGATAGAACATAACCTCAATGTAATAAAGGACATATATATATATATGATAAGCCCTTGGCTAACATCATACTCAATTGTGAAATGATTAAGATTTTCCTGTAAGATCAGGAACAAGATGAGGATGTCCATCCACTCTCACCACATTTTTTCTTTTTTTAAGTTTTTATTTAAAGTCTAGTTAGCATACAGTGTAATATTAGTTTCAGGTGTACAATTTAGTGATTCATACTACATCAGTGGTACTTACAACATCCAGTGCTCATCTCAACAAGTCCCCTCCTTAAAACCCATCACCCATTTAACCCATCCCCCTACCCACCTCCCCTCTGGTAACCATCAATCTGTTCCCTATAGTTAAGAGTCTGTTTTCTGGTTTGCCTCTCTTCCTCACCCCCATGCTTATGTGTTTTGTCTTAAATTCCACATATTAGTGAAATCATATTGTATTTGTCTTTCTCTGATTTATTTTGCTTAGTGTAATACTCTCTAGTTCCAACCACTTCATGGCAAATGGCAAGATTTCATTCTTTCATGGCTGAGTAATATTTCCTTGTGTATAAATACCACATCTGCCTTATCCATTCATCAGTCCATGGACCCTTGGTTTGTTTCCATAGTTTGGTTATTATAGATAATGCTGCTATAAACATTGGGTTTCATGTATCCCTTTCAATTGGTATTTTTGTATTCTTTGGGTTAATACCTAGTAGTACAATTGCTGTATCATAGGGTAGTTCTATTTTTAATTTTTTGAGGAACCTCCTTACTGAAATCCAGAGGGGCTGCACCAGTTTGCATTCCCACCAAAAGTGTAGGAGTTTCCCCACATTCTCACCAACACCTGTTATTTCTTATGTTGTTGACTTTAGCCCTTCTGACACATACCTTTTGCCCATTTTTTAATTGATTATTCATTTTTTGGCTATCAAGTTTTATAAATTCTTTATATATTATGGATACTAACCCTTTATTAGATGTGTCATTTGCAAATATATTTTCCCATTCCATAGGTTGCCTTTTAGTTTTGTTGATTGTTTCCTTTCCTGTGTTGAAGCTTTTTATTTTGATAATGTCTTAGGGTCCTCTTTTAAACTCATGTGGTCCTTGACTAAATTCATTTACTTGCAACTGTAAAACTCAGAGTAACTTTGTTCTTCAAAGACAACAATGAAGTCTCTCTTCTAGAAGGGCCCAGTCCCTATTTTTAATAGCTTTTACTTAATTAAGTCAGGCATATTCAAGATAATATCCATTTCAAATAAGTCCATTTCAACTATTTTGGACTTAAATTACATATGCAAAATCCCTCCTTGCTATATAATGTAACCTAATCACAGTAGTGACATTCCATAGTATACTCACTAGTTCCACCTACACTCAAGGTACAGGTTTATACAAGGGTTTGGCTCACTGGAGGTGATGTTAGAATTCTACTCACAATAGTCCATCCTGTGTCCATTAATGACTCTTGACTCAACCACATGCAAATTAGATTCACTCCATTATAAGGCTCCCAAATATCATTCCAATATCAACTCAAAATTCAAAAGCATGTCATCTAAGTAATAAGTGTAAATGAGACTTCCTAGTGTAATGTAATCAAATTTCTGAGGTCCAATTCCTTTTTCTCATGGACATGTGAAAATAAAGAGACAAGTTATTTACCCCCAACATAGCATACATAAAATGGTGAGGAAGGCATAATTAGGAAGGGATAGGATAATGGCTGGTGGCATTGAAGTTCAAAAAGGGGAAAATGGAATGTGCAAAGGCATGGCAATTATGAAATATGACTGGAAAAATATTGGGGTTTTAGTGTTGAGATGTCAAGCCCTAGGAATAATTGTGCATGGATTTCAACTTTATCAACTGAGTCATCTTATATTTTTCATGAAAGGTAACATGTGTTTGCAGCTGACTAGTTTTATTAGTGTGCTTTTTGTTAGTATAAAATTGGAGGTATGGTGGCTTACTTTCATTTTATACTTAGTCTTTTTCTTTCCAAGTTGGCAGTGGTTAAGGCTCAAATAAAATCTCAAAAACTTTTGGATCTTGTAGGAATTTGACTTTGTTGACAAAAGCCACACCCACAAACTTATTGAAGATAATCCCTTCTTTAACTTTGATTCCTGCTGAGATGACCAAGTGACAAATCCCTTAACCTTCTAGAAGACCTCTGGTCTGCTTAATGAGGACCTGTGACACACCCCAAATTACCTGAAAGGGTTCTTTTAATGTTTGAATATTCTGATCTTTCTGAATTGTTGGCAAAAGCCTGCATAATCACTGACTTGACTTTGTCCTCATGCCATACTTTAGGCAGCTATTTCTGACATCTTCATCATCTGGAATCTGGAGAGACCTTAAAATTGTCAAAATCATTCAGTAGTTTTTTGTTTTGTTTTGTTTTGTTTTGTTTGCTTCTTTAGTAGCTCTATCCTCAATTTATCTCTCTCCTCTAACATTTTACTATATTCAATGTTAAGGAACAAAAATTCAACTGAGTAAATTTGGAGATTTAATTGGCTTTTTTAAGCAATTCATGAATCAGGCAGTGTCCCATGTAGCAGGTACAGGGGGAGCTACAAGGAGTTTTACAAAATGTACAAAATGTACAAAACTTTTTTATAGGAAGGAGGGTGGGGCCAGAAATTTATTAGCAAAAGAAAAGAAAGGGTTGTTCCAGGTAAGGTTACCTTTCCTTAGGTCTAAGAGCAGGGGTTCTTATTAGGTGGATTACCTTATCTTCCTTTGGAAGATAGAGAGGGCCCATGTGACAGATTACCTCATTTGTGCTTATCAGAAAATTCCTGATTGACAGGTTAAGACAACATTTCTGGAGGAGGTTGAAAGCCCCAGTTTGGTGAGTTGGCCTGGACCAAGTGATGTCATTTAGGGTCTGTGGTTTTCTTCTAACAGCATCTAGTATAAACCTGGCAGCGCCTTCAGAAGTTGGATGAGAAATCTCCTTTAGGTATATACCCAATTTCAAAAACTTACAAGAAATGCTTTCATGTAACTGCAGGATGCAACTTCCCTTGCTTTCTGATAATACATGAGAAAGATAATTCTTCCTCCAATTTTCAATTACACATTGGTTTTTTTTTCCTTTTTAAATTTTTATTTAAATTCTATTTAGTTAACATATAGTACAATATTGTTTTCAGGAGTAAAATTTAGTGATTCATCACTTACATACAACACCCAGTGCTTCTCATAACAGGTGCCCTCCTTAATACCCATCACCCATCTAACCCATCTCCCTACCCACCTCCCTCCATCAACCCACAATTTCTTCTCTATCTTTGAGAGTGTCTTATGGGGGGCACCTGGGTAGCTCAGTTGGTTAAGTGTTCAAATTTGGCTCAGGTTATGATTGCACCATTCATGAGTTCGAGCCCCACGTTGGGCTCTTTGCTGACAGCTCAGAGCCTGGAGCCTGCTTTGGATTCTGTCTCCCTCTCTTTCTGCCCCTCCTCTGCTCTCTCTCTCTCTCTCTCTCTCTCTCTCTCTCTCAAAAATAAATAACCATTAAAAAATTAAAACAAAAATTCCCTTATGGTTTGTTTCCTTCTATCTCTTTTTCCTCACTCCATATGGCTCATCTATTTTGTTTCTTCAATTCCACCTCTGAGTTAAATCATGGTATTTGGCTTTCTCTGACTGACTTCATTTGCTTTGCATAATACACATAAACTCCATCCATGTTGTTTCAAATGGTAAGAATTTATGTTTCTTGATGGCTGATTAATATTCCATTACACATATTATATATACCACCTCATCTATCCATTCATCAGTCGATGGACATTTGGGGTCTCTCCATAGTTTGGCTATTGTTGAAAGCACTGCTGCAAACATTGGGGGTACATGTGCCCCTATGCATCAGCACTCCTGTATCCCTTGGGTAAATTCCTATCAGTGCTATTGCTGGGTCATAGGATATATGTATGTTTAATTTTTTGAGGAACCTCCACACTGTTTTCCAAAGCGGCTGCACCAGTTTGCATTCCCACCAACAGTGCAAGAAGGTTCCCGTTTCTCCACATCTTCACCAGCATCTGTAGTTTCCTGAGCTGTTCATTTTAGCCACTCTGAGCAGTGTGAGGTGGCATCTCAGTGTGGTTTTGATTTGTATTTCCCTGATGATGAGTGACGTTGAGTATTGTTTCATGTGTCTGTTGGACATCTGGATGTCTTCTTTGGAAAAGTGTCTATTCATGTACTCTGCCCATTTCTGTTGTTTACTTTTTAAAGCTTTATTTGGAACTTTCTTCCTGAGTTAGTTTTGTTAAATGTATTTCTAAATATTTTATTCTTTTTGATGCTACTTTGATAGACTTTTACAATTAATTCTAGCATATAAAATGCAATTGAATTTTGCATATTTATCTTTATATCCTCTGACCTTGCTGGATTCTTATTATTTCTGCTTTTGTTTGTTTGTTTTCTTTTTTTTTTAATCACTCAAAATTCCTTCATTCAGGATCATGTTTTCTGCAAATGAAGACAGTTCTACTTTTTTTAAAAAGTTTGAATACATTTTATTTCATATTATTGCTTGATTGTACACCCTGGAAAATTCAGGAACATGTTGAATAGAAGTAAATAGAGCAGATATTCCTGTATTTTTCCCTATTTTCAGGGGAATGAGTTGACTCACTTTTTACTGGCTTTATGGAGGTATAATTTCATAATACATATAAAGATATTAATAATGTCTGTAATTATTAAAATAATTATAATAAAGTATAACTGACAAAATTTGTACATCTTATTTGTGCAAATAAAAATTTTACAACAAATAAAAAAGTATACAATGTGGTGATTTGATATCTGTCTACATTATGATATGATTACCCAAATCAAGTTAACTAACATTCATTGTCTCACAGAGTAACCATTTGTGTGTGCATGTGTGTGTGTGTGTGTGGTGAGAATACTTAAAATGTACTATGTGCTGAACTGATATACAATAGATTGTGAAATGATTACCATAAGCAAGTAATTATCACATCCATCACCTCACATCACCTTTTTTGTATAAATGTAGTGATGACAGTTAAGGTCTATTCTGTCACAAATTTCAAGTATGTAATATTACAGTATTATTAAATATAATCACCATGCTTTATGTTAGATCTACAAAACTTATAACTGACACTATGTGCTCTTTAACTAATATCCTCCATTTCTATCACCACCCAGCCCCTAAAAAACATCTTATATTCTCTGCTTTTGAGTTTGACTTTTCAGATTTCATATGCAAGGTAGATCATACAATACTTGTCTGTTGGTGTCTGGCTTATTTCACTTAGCATAATAGCTTCCAGGTTATCCATGTTGTTGCAAATGGCAGGATTTCCTTCTTTTATATGGCTGAATAATATTCCTGTGTGTGTGTGTGTGTGTGTGTGTGTGTGTGTGTGTGAGATATATTCTTTATGCATTCCTCTGTTGACAGAAACAGGTTGTGTTCTTAACTTGGCAATTGTGAATAATGCTGCAATGAACATAGGAATGCAGATATCTGTTTAATATCCTGCTTTCATTTCCTTCTGATGTATACCAAGAAATGGAATTTCTGGATCATACGGTAGTTATGTTTTTAATTTTTGAGGAACCTTGATACTATTTGCCATAATGGCTGTACCAATCTCCATTCCCACTAATAGCACAAGACTTTCTTTTTGTAACATCCTTGCTAACACGTGTTATCACTTATCTTTTTAATAATAGCCATCTTAACAGGTGTGAGGTGATATCTCACTGTCGTTCTGATTTCTACTTCCCTGATGATTCATGATACTGAGCACCTTTTCATATACCTAATATCCATTTGTATGTGAGCACCTTTTCATATACCTATTGTCCATTTGTATATTCTCTTTGCAAAAATGTCTATTCAGGTCCTTTGCCAATTTTTAATCAAGCTATTTGAATCTTTTTGCTACTGAGTTATATGAGATCTTTATGCATTTTGGCTATTAACCTCTTAACAAATATATGGTTTATACATATTTTCTCCCATTCCATAGTATAGGCTGCTTTTAGTTTTCCTGGTTGTTTCTTTTGCTTTGTATGATATTTTAAGTTTGATGTTTTCCAACTTGTTTTTTGCTGTTCTTGCCTGTGCTTTTGAGGTCATATCCAAAAAAACCAAACAAGACAACAAAAGACATTGCCAAGACCAATGTCAAGGAGATTTTTTTCCTATGTTTCTTTCTAGAATTTTATAATTTTAAGTCACACATTTGATTCTTTAATGTACTTCATGGTATTTTTGTGTGTGTGGATGTCATGTAAGATAAGGGTCCAATTTCAGTGTTTTGCATGTGGATATCCAATTTTGCCTACATCATTTATTGAAAAGACTGACTATTCTCCATTGTCTATTATTAGCATACCTATGAAAAATTAGTTTGCCATATATGCATGGGTTTATTTCTGGACTTTCTATTCTTTTCCATTGGTCTATGTGTCTGATTTTATGCTGGCACCATACTATTTTGATTACTATAGCTTTGTAGTATATTTGGAAGTCAGAAAGTATGATGCTGCTAACTTTGTTCTTTTTCCTTAAGGCTGATTTACTATCCAGGGTCATTTGTGTTGACATATGAGTTTTAGGGTTGTGTTTTCTATTTCTTAGAGAAATGACATTAGAATTTTGATAGGGATTGCATTGAATCTACAGATTGCTTTGTGTAGTAAGAGCATTTTAATAATGTTAATTCTTCCAATACAGACCACAGAATACCTTTTAATTTATCTCTGTGTTCTTAAATTTCTTTAATCAAAGTCTTAACAATTATCAGGTATAGGTCTTTTACCTCCTTGTGTAGGTCATTCCTAAATATTTTATTCTTTTTGATCCAACTGTAAATGGGATCATTGTCTTAATTTTTTATTGGGTTTTTTATTGTTATTGTATAAAAACACCATTGATATATTGATTCTGTATACTGCAAGGTTGCTGAATTTCTTCTAAAATTTTAAATGGAGTTTAGTTTTTTCTATATAGTAGATCATGTAATCTGCAGAGACATTTTTACTTCTTCCTTTCTGATTTGAATGTCTTTCATTTCTCTTTCTTGACTCTAGCTAGGACTTCTACTACTATGTTGAGTGTAAGTAGTGAGTGTGGGCACCCTTCTTTTGCTCCTATTCTGGGATAAAGCACACTTTTTTACTATTGGATATGATGTTAGTTGTGGGTTTATCATATATCATTATTATTATGTTGATGTACATTCCTTCCATACCTATTTTTTAGAGTTTTTATAATAAAAAATTTTGAAATTTGTGAAATGCTTTTTCTTCATCTATTCAGATGATCAATGGTTTTTCTTTTTTATTCTTTTATTCTAGCATATCACTTTTATTGATTTGCATATGATGAACCATCTTTGCATTCAAGGGATAAATTCCACTTATGGTATATTATACTTTTAATGTATGTTGAATTTGATTCACTGGTATTTCATTGAGTATTTTTACATCTCTTTTTTTTTATGGGATATTGTCCTGTAATTTTCTTTTGTAGTGTACCATTCTGGATTTGGTATGAAAATAATTCTGGCCACATAAAATAAGCTTGCAAGTATTCCCTTCTCTTCAATTATTTGGAAGAGAATGAGAAATATGGTCCTTAATTTGTCTTTACATCTTTGGTGAAATTCACCTGTGAAGCCATCTGGTTTTGGCCTTTTCTCTGTTTTCAGCACTTTGACTATCATTTCATTCCCTCTTGATGTGGAATGTTTTTTGTTGAGAAATCTGCTGATAACGTCATTAGGATTCTTTTGCATGTGATGAGTCTCTTTTTCCTGCTGCTTTCAAAATTTTATTTTTAACTTTGGATAGTTTCATAATTTTGTATTTCAGGGTGGTTTTCTTTTGTTTGATCTTTCTCGGCATCTTTTAAGCTTCATGAATCTATCCAGATTCATATCTCTCCAAGAGTTTCGGACTTTTATACCCATTATCATTTAAAATAAGCTTTCTTCCTCTTTCTCTACTCATGGTATATTTGTTTATTTAATAGTCTTGTATAGGTCCTATATGCTTTCTCTACTCTTTTTTTCTTTTTTTTATTTCTATTTTTTTCTCCTCTCGTTGATTAATTTCAAAGGACTTCTTTGGAATTCACTAATTCTTTCTTCTGTGTGATCAAGTCTGCTGTTGAAATATGCTCTTGAATTTTTAATTTCTGTCATTGTATTTTTTCAGCTCTAGAATTTCTTTTGGGTTTTTATGGTTTATATTTCTTTGTTAAACTTCTCATTTTATTCTACATTTTTACTGATTTTATTTAGTTTATTTTTTTATTTTTGTTCTTTTGCATCTCTTTGAGCTTCATTAAGATGATTACTTGGAATTCTTTGTCAGACAATTCATAGATCTCCATTTTCAGAAGGTCAGTTATGGGAGCTTTATTAGTTCCCTTTAGTGGTGTCTTCTTTGCCTGATATTTCATTATCCATGTAGCCCCATACTGATGTCTGTACACTGGAAGGAACAAACCTTCCTTCAGTCATTATAGACTGGTTTGGCAAGTAAAGACCTTCTCCTGTCAGGTGCTTAGTACGATGGGATTTACTTCAGAATTGTGGTTATGTGCAGTTGGAGCCAGGTCACATTGTCTAACTGGGTCCACTTTGGGGTCTATCGTAAGCCTATTACCAGGGTCCAGGACTTAAAGATTCTGTCTGGTCTCTGGGAATATGGAACTGCCTCTATGATATTAGACAGTAGGACTGGTTCTGGGAAGAAGGTCCACATCAGGGCCCATATTTGGGTCTCAGATGGTTGGCCTGTTAACAGGTGCATAGAAGGGTGGGGCTCTGGACAAGTCCTGGATTGACTTTTGGTGCTTCATTGGGTAAGTACCTAGGTAGGCAGGATAGACCCCAAGCCATGTCTGAGAGATGTTCAAGCCATGCCACAAGATCACTTCAGTTTCCACAATCAGACCGACTAAATTGGGCCTGCCTCTAGGGACATGGATAGGTGTGTACTTCTCCCTAGCTGGGCAGGACTACTGTATCATAGGTTAAATGGACTGGAGGTGACTTATGAGGCCACCTTAAGAATTCTGTCATACCAAGGTTATTGAGCTTGCATCTGAGTGCACAAAAATGCATCTTCCAGTAGGTCCCTAGGACCCAGAACTTTTCCCTGACCATGGCTAAAAGGGGCTAGAGCTGAGTTGCATGGCTGTTTCTGCATCCCTACTTGGACCAAGATCAGTGGAACTTACTTCTACTGCACAGAGTGGGGTGTGTCTCCCATTAGGACACTGAAGAGGGAGGACTATTCCCAGACCTCAGCTGAGAGGAGCTGGATCCAGGTCATTGGCCACTTTAGGATCCACAGCCAGGATCACAGTCAGTGGGCCTGTTGCCCAAGAAATGGGTGGGCATGACACTTTCCAGGTCCTTTGGTCGATAGTGAGGGTGACAGGACAAAGGCCATACAGAGCTACAGCCATGTACACAAAGAGATGGGACTGTGTCTGGATCTGTAGCCAGGGCCGTAATCATCAATCTGCCTTATGAGCACATCTATGTCTTCTCAAAATGACCATTTTGTGTCTTGGGCTCTACTAGTGTTTGACAACCTCCTACCTAGATCCCAAAGTTTCCACGATGGCACTTTTATCTATGAATGACTACCAAATTATTGTTAATGTGGAAGTATACAAGTGGAGGATTTCTCATTCCACAATTTTGCTGATGTCATTTCTGAATGATCTTTTTTCACTATTAAATATGATGATACTGTAGGTTGTTTTGTATATGCCCTTTATCAATTTTGTTGAGAGTTTTCATCAGGACTAGGCATTGGGTTTTGTCAAATGCTTTTTTTTTTCTGTGTATATTGAGATTATGTACTTTTTTGTGGTTTCTTCTATTATATGGTGTGTTTTGGTGATTAATTTTTGGATGATAAACCAACTTTACATTCTTTGGACAAATTCTGCTTTGTAATATTTTTCCAAAAACTTGTGAGTCTATATTAGTCAATAATATTGGTCTTTAACATTCTTTTCTTATGTAATATTTGCCTGGATTTGGTATCACAGTGATAAGTTGAGAAAAATTTTCCTCCTCCTACCTTGACGTTATGGAAGGTTTTCATTTAATGTTTGATAGAATCCAACAGTGAAGCCATCTTGGCCTGGGGAAGAACATTTTTAATTACCAGTGGTATTCATTTAATTTTTATAGGTAAATTCAAATATTCTTTCTTCTTGAGTAAATTTTGATAATTTGTATCTTTCTAAGAATGTGTCCCTTTTATTTAAATTTTCTAGTGAGTTGCCATAAAGTAGTTTATAGTATTTCCTCATAATCTTTTTAAATTTCTTTGTATTGATAGTGATATTCTCTCTTTCATTCTTGATTTTGGTAGTTTGTGTATTTTTTTATATTTTACTCAGACTTTTTTATACTTTGTCAAATATTTTTTTGTAACAACTGAATGATCATAATTATTATTTTTTGTTAACCTGTGGATATAATGGATTACATTGATTGATTTTTTTAAGTTTTTATTATTTAAATTACAGTTACCATACAGCATAATATTAGTTTCAGGTGTAAAATGTACTGATTCAACACTTCCATACATCACTCATTGCTCATCACAAGTGCATTCCTTAATTTCCATTACATATTTAACCCATCCCCAAACCAGTCTCCCCTCTGATAACCATCACTTTGTGCTCTGTAGTTAAAAATTGGTTTCTTTGTTTGCCTCTGTCTCTCTCTCTCTTTTTCCCCTTTGCTCATATGTTTTGTTTCTTAAATTCCACATATGAGTGAACTCACATGGTATTTGTTTTTCTCTCACTGTTCTTATTTTACTTAGCATAATCCTCTCTAGCTCCATCCACATCTTTGCATATGTCAAGACTTCATTCTCATTTATGGCTAATATATCATTTATATATTAGTCATATATATATATAAATTTTGTGAATATATATCTGTACATATGTATACATATATATGGGTAAATCATGGGAAAAATATATATGGCTAATTTGTGGAAACATATCATTGATTATATATAGCACCTATTCTATTTTGCTGAAATTTGAATTCTTTAATTTTGATCTTATCTTAAAATGTAAATCCAAGTTTGTTAACATATAGTATAATAATGATTTCAGGAATAGCGTTTAGTGATTCATCACTTACATATAACACCCAGTGCTCATCCAAACAAGTGTCCTCCTTAATGCCCATCATCCATTTAACACATCCTCCCACCCAACACCCCAGCAGCAACCCTCAGTTTGTTCTCTGTATTTAAGAGTCTCTTATGGTTTGTCTCTCTCTCTCTCTGTTTTTATATTATTTTTGCCTCTATTCCCTTATGTTCATCTATTTTAGATCTTAAATTCCACATTTGAGTGAAATCATATGATATTTGTCTTTCTCTGACTGACTTATTTCACTTAGCATAATAAACTCTGGTTCCATCCACATTGTTGGAAGTGGCAAGATTTTATCCTTTTTGATTGCTGAGTAATATTCCATTGTATATATATATGCCACATGTTCTTTTCCCATTCATCAGTTGATGGACATTTATACTACCTATTATTTATCCATTCATAAATCAATGGAAACTTGAGCTGTTTCCATAATTTTCCTATGGTAGATAATGCTGCTATAAATATTGGGGTGCTTGTATTCCTTTGAATCAGTATTTTTGTATCCTTTGGGTAAATACTTAGTAGTGCAATTGCTGGATCCTAGGGTAGTTCTATTTTAAGTTTTTGAGGAAACTCCTTACTATTTTCCAGAGTGACTGCACCAGTTTGTATTCCCACCAAAAGCATAGGAGGGTTTCCCTATTCCACATCCTCATGAACACCTGTTGTTTCTTGTGTTGTTGATTTTAGTCATTCTGACATGTGTGAAATGAAAACTCATCGTAGTTTTGGTTTGTAGTTCCTTGATGATAAGTGATCTAGAGCATCTTTTCATGTGTCTATTGACCAACTGTATATCTTCTTTGAAAATATGTCTATTAATATATTCTGTTCATTTTTAATTTGATTACTTTGGCAGTATTGAGTTTTATAAGTTCTTTATAGATTTTGGATACTAACCATTGATTAGATTTTTCATTTAGAAATATCTTCTTTCATTTCATAGGTTGCCTTTTAGTTTTCTTGATTGTTTCCTTTGCTATGTAGAAGCTTTTTATTTTGTTGTAGTCCACAGAGTTTATTTTTGCTTTTGTTTTTGTTGCCTCAGGAGAGATATCTAGAAAGAAGTTTCTATGTCTGATATCAAAGAGGTTATTGCCTGTGTTCTCCTCTAGGATTTTTATGGTTTCATGTCTCACATTTAGGTCTTTAATAAATTTGAATTTATTTTTTTGTATGGTGTAAGTAAGTTATCCAATTTTATTCTTTTGCATGTTTCTGTCCAGTTTTCCCAATACCATTGGTGGAAGAGACTGTTTTTTTCCCCATTGGATATAATTTCCTGCTTTGTTGAAGATTAATTGACCATATAATTGTGGATTCACTTACAGGTTTTCTATTCTATTCTATTGATATTTGTTTATTTTTGTGCATGTACCATACTGGTTCAATCACCACAGATTTGTAATATAACGTAAAGTCTAGAATTATGATTCCTCCACCATTTCTTTTGTTTTTCAAGTTCGCTTTGGCTATTCAAGGTCTTTTGTGGTTTGATACAAAGTTTAGGATTATTTCTTCTAGCACTGTGAAAAATGCTATTGGCATTTCATGGCAATTGCATTAAATGTGTAGCTTGATTTGGATATTACAGACATTTTAACAATATTTGTTCTTCCAATCCATGAGCATGGAACGTCTTTCCATTTCTTTGTGTTGTCTTCAATTCCTTTTATCACTGCCTTAATGTTTTCTGAGTACAGGTCTTTCACCTCTTTGGTTAGATTTGTTCCTGGGTATCTTATTGTTTATGGTGCAATTGTAAGTGGGATTGATTCCTTAAGTTCTCTTTCTGCTGCTTCATTATTGGTGTATAAAATTGAAATAGATTTCTGTATATTTCTTTGGTATTCTACAACTTTTCTGAATTTGTCAGTTATGGAAGTTTTTTGGTGGAGTCTTTTGGGTTTTCTATATATCGTATCATGTCATCTGCAAATAGTGAAAGTTTGACTTCCTTATTGCAAATTTAGATGCCTGTTGTTGTTGTTGTTGTTGTCTGATTGCTGTGGCTAGGATTTCCAGTACTCTATTGAATAAAAAGCAGTGAGTGTGGACGTTCCTGTCTTGTTTCTGACCATAGAGGAAAATATCTCAGTTTTTCACCATTGAGCATGACATTATCTGGGGTTTTTCATATATGGCCTTTGTTATGTTGAGGTGTTTCCTTTGTTAAGGGTTTTTTTTTCATGAATGGATGTTGTACTTTATCAAATGCCTTTTATGCATCTACTGAGATGAGCATGTAGTTCTTATCCTTTCTTTTACTGAGTGATGTATTATGTTGATCAATTTGCAAATATAGGTCCATACTTGCAACAAAGGAATAGGTACCAATTCATTGTGGTGAATGATTTTTTATTATATTGTTAGATTTGGTTTGCTGGTATTTTGTTGAGGAATTTTGCAACTATGTTCATCAGAGATACTGGCCTGTAGTTCTCAATCTTTGTGGTATCTTTATCTGGTTTTAGTATCAGGGTAATGCTGGCCTCATAGAATTAATTTGGAAATTTTTCTCCACTTCTATTTTATGGAATAGTTTGAGAATAATAGGTATTAACTCTTCTTTAAATGTTTAGTATAAATCACCTATAATGCCATCTGGAAGTTTTTTGATTACTGATTCAATTTCTTTGCTTCTTATCAGTGTGTTCAATTTTTCCTTTTCTTCCTTTTTCATTTTTGTTAATTTATGTTTCTAGACATATATCTATTTCTTCTAGGTTGTCTAATTTCCTGACATAATTTTCCATATTATTCTCTTATAATTGCTTGTATTTCTGTGGTGTTGTTTGTTTGTTTCTTCTTTCTTTCTTTCTTTCTTTCTTTCTTTCTTTCTTTCTTTTGTTGTTATTTCTCCTCTCTCATTTCTGATTTAATTTATTTGGTTCTTTCCCTTTCCTTTTTGATAAGTCTGGCTAGAGATTTATCAATTTTATATATTTTTTATAGAACTAGCTCCTGTTTTCATTGATATGTTCTATTGTTTTTTTGTTGTTGTTTCCATATTATTTATTTTTGCTATAATCGTTATTATTTTCTCCCTTATTATACTTTTAGGCTTCATTTCTTTTTCTTTTTCTTTCTAGCTTCTTTAAGTGTAAGGTTAGAGGGTTTATTTGATATTTTTCTTGCTTCCTGGGGTAAACCTGTATTGCTATTTCATTCCCGCTTATGACTGCTTTTGCTGTATCACAAAGGTTTGGGATTGTTGTGTTTTCATTTTTATTTGTTTCCATGTACTTTTTAACTTCTTTGATTTCCTCATTGACCCATTCATTGTTTAATAGCATGTTGTTTATTTATTTATTTATTTATTTATTTATTTATTTATTTTTATATATGAAATTTATTGTCAAATTGGTTTCCATACAACACCCAGCGCTCATTCCAAAAGGTGCCCTCCTCAATACCCATCACCCACCCTCTCCTCCCTCCCACCCCCCATCAACCCTCAGTTTGCTCTCAGTTCTCAACAGTCTCTTATGCTTTGGCTCTCTCCCACTCTAACCTCTTTTTTTTTTTTCCCTTCCCCTCCCCCATGGGTTCCTGTTAAGTTCTCAGGATCCACATCAGAGTGAAACCATATGGTATCTGTCTTTCTCTGTATGGCTTATTTCACTTAGCATCACACTCTCCAGTTCCATCCACGTTGCTACAAAAGGCCATATTTCATTTTTTCTCATTGCCACGTAGTATTCCATTGTGTATATAGACCACAATTTCTTTATCCATTCATCAGTTGATGGACATTTAGGCTCTTTCCATAATTTGGCTATTGTTGAGAGTGCTGCTATGAACATTGGGGTACAAGTGCCCCTATGCATCAGTACTCCTGTGTCCCTTGGATAAATTCCTAGCAGTGCTTTTGCTGGGTCATAGCGTAGGTCTATTTTTAATTTTCTGAGGACCCTCCACACTGCTTTCCAGAGTGGCTGGACCAATTTGCATTCCCACCAACAGTGCAAGAGGGTTCCCGTTTCTCCATGTCCTCTCCAGCATCTATACTCTCCTGATTTGTTCATTTTGGCCACTCTGACTGGCGTGAGGTGATACCTGAGTGTGGTTTTGATTTGTATTTCCCTGATAAGGAGCGACGCTGAACATCTTTTCATGTGCCTGTTGGCCATCCGGATGTCTCCTTTAGAGAAGTGTCTATTCATGTTTTCTGCCCATTTCTTCACTGGGTTATTTGCTTTTCATGTGTGGAGTTTGGTGAGCTCTTTATAGATTTTGGATACTAGCCCTTTGTCCGATATGTCATTTGCAAATATCTTTTCCCATTCCGTTGGTTGCCTTTTAGTTTTGTTGGTTGTTTCCTTTGCTGTGCAGAAGCTTTTTATCTTCATAAGGTCCCAGTAATTCACCTTTGCTTTTAATTCCCTTGCCTTTGGGGATGTGTCGAGTAAGAGATTGCTACGGCTGAGGTCAGAGAGGTCTTTTCCTGCTTTCTCCTCTAGGGTTTGGATGGTTTCCTGTCTCACATTCAGGTCCTTTATCCATTTTGAGTTTATTTTTGTGAATGGTGTGATAAAGTGGTCTAGTTTCAACCTTCTGCATGTTGCGGTCCAGTTCTCCCAGCACCATTTGTTAAAGAGACTGTCTTTTTTCCATTGGATGTTCTTTCCTGCTTTGTCAAAGATGAGTTGGACATACGTTTGTGGGTCTAGTTCTGGGGTTTCTATTCTATTCCATTGGTCTAGGTGTCTGTTTTTGTGCCAATACCATGCTGTCTTGATGATGACGGCTTTGTAGTAGAGGCTAAAGTCTGGGATTGGGATGCCTCCTGCTTTGGTCTTCTTCTTCAAAATTCCTTTGCCTATTCGGGGCCTTTTGTGGTTCCATATGAATTTTAGGATTGCTTGTTCTAGTTTCGAGAAGAATGCTGGTGCAATTTTGATTGGGATTGCATTGAATGTGTAGATAGCTTTGGGTAGTATTGACATTTTGACAATATTTATTCTTCCAATCCATGAGCAGGGAATGTCTTTCCATTTCTTTAAATCTTCTTCAATTACCTTCATAAGCTTTCTATAGTTTTCAGCATACAGATCCTTTACATCTTTGGTTAGATTTATTCCTAGGTATTTTATGCTTCTTGGTGCAATTGTGAATGGGATCAGTTTCCTTATTTGTCTTTCTGTTGCTTCATTGTTAGTGTATAAGAATGCAACTGATTTCTGTACATTGATTTTGTATCCTGCAACTCTGCTGAATTCATGTATCAGTTCTAGCAGACTTTTGGTGGACTCTGTCGGATTTTCCATGTATAATATCATGTCATCTGCAAAAAGCGAAAGCTTGACTTCATCTTTGCCAATTTTGATGCCTTTGATTTCCTTTTGTTGTCTGATTGCTGATGCTAGAAATTCCAACACTATGTTAAACAACAGCGGTGAGAGTGGGCATCCCTGTCGTGTTCCTGATCTCAGGGAAAAAGCTCTCAGTTTTTCCCCGTTGAGGATGATGTTAGCTGTGGGCTTTTCATAAATGGCTTTTATGATCTTTAAGTATGTTCCTTCTATCCCGACTTTCTCAAGGGTTT
>NW_024420481.1:5849436-5909164 GCF_014898765.1 Herpailurus yagouaroundi
GGCAGGAACTGGTTCTCTTTGGGATTTTGGCTGGGGGATGGGCGGGGGAGATGGCGCTGGTGAGCGCCTTTGTTCCCCACCAAACTGAGCTCTGTTGTCCGGGGGCTCAGCAGCTTTCCTTCCCTTTGTCCTCCAGCCTTCCCGCTTTCTGAGCAGAGCTGTTAACTTATGAACTCCCAGCCGCTAAGTCGCGCTTGCTGTCGGAACACAGTCCGTCAGGCCCCTCCGCTTTTTGCAAGCCAGACTTGGGGGCTCTGCTTGGCCGGCGAGCCGCCCCTCTGCCCCGGCTCCCTCCCGCCAGTCCGTGGAGCGCGCACCGCCTCGCCGCCCGTCCTACCCTCTTCCGTGGGCCTCTCGTCTGCGCTTGGCTCCGGCGACTCCGTTCTGCTAATCATCTGGCAGTTTTCTGGGTTATTTAGGCAGGTGTAGGTGGAATCTAAGTGATCAGCAGGACGTGCGGTGAGCCCAGCGTCCTCCTACGCCGCCATCTTCCCTCCTCTCCAATAGCATGTTGTTTAACATCCATGTATATTTGTCATCATTCCTGTTTTTGTTTTTCTTGTCATTGACTTCTAGTTTCATACCATTGTGGTCAGAAAACATGTATAATATAACTTCAATATTCTTGTATGTGTTAATGCCTATTTTGTGGCCTAATATGTGACCTATTCTGCATAATGTTCCATGTGTACTTGAAGATGATGTGTATTCTGATGTTTTAGGATGGAATGTTCTGATTATATCTGTTAAATCCATCTGGTCTAGTGTGTCATTCAAAGCCATTGAATTTTTGCTGATTCTATTTAAGTGATGTGTTCATTGATGTAAGTGAGGTGTTAATGTCTGTTCTTATTATATTATTATCAATTAGTTTATATTTGTTATTGTGGGTGCTCCCTCAATGAGTGCATAGTTACAATGTTTATATCCTCTTGGTGGATTGTCCCCTTTGTTATTATATAGTGTCCTTGCATCTTTTTACAGACTTTGTGTTGAAGTCTAGTTTGTGTGAGGTCACCTGAGTGGCTCAGTCAATTAAGTGATCAACTCTTGGTTTAGACTCAGGCCATGATCTCATGGTTCATGTGTTCAAGCCCTACGTCAGGCTCCACAGCTGATGGCGTGGAGCCTGCTTGGGATTCTCTCTTTCTCCCTCTCTCTCTCTGTCTCTCTCTGCCCATCCCCCACTTGCATTGTCTCTGTCTCTCTCACAATAAATAAATAAACTTTTAAATATAAAAGAAAAATAAACTCTAGTCTGTGTGATATGAGTATTGCTCCTATGTCTTTCTTTTGACATCCATTTGCATGACAAATGTTTCTCCCTCCCCTACTTTTAATCTTCAGGTGTCTTTAAGTCTGAAATATTTCTCTCATAGGCAGCATGTAGATGGGTCTTGCTTTTTATCCATTCTGACACCCTATGTCTTTTGATTGGAGCATTTAGTCCATTTACATTCACAATATTTATTGAGAGATAAGTTTTTATTGTCATTTTATTACTTGTTTTGTGGTTGTTTCTGGAGATTTTCCCTGATCCTTTCTGTCTTTATCTTTCTTATTTTGCTTGTTTTCTAGAGTGATATATTTGGATTTCTTTCTTTTTATTCTTTGCATGTTCATTAGTGACTTCTGATGTATTCTTACCATTAGGTCTGTATATAACCTGACGTGCAATTAGCAGCCTAAATTAATTTGAGGTCTTTGCTAAATCCAAAATCTTTGCCCCAAAGAAAAATTCCATCACTTGTTTTTATTTTCCTGTGTATGGGCCACATTTTCCTGTTTTCTTGCATATCTCATAACGTATTTTTAAGACCTTAAAATTTCAGATAATATATTGTAACAACTCTGGATTCTCATTCCTTCCTGGTGCTTTTGTTATTATTTTGTTTGTTTACTAGCTCCCCTTGACTAATTCTGTGTGGAGTCTTTTCTCCACAGTATGTGGCCTCTGATGCCTTTACATTAATTATTGTTTTTATTTTAAACCTTGCCTCAGATGAAAAACACCTGGGTCATCATAGCTTCTGCGTGAACAGAGTTTGGGCCCAATTAATTTGAGCTACTGAGACTTCCACCGTTTGCCAATGGTCTAATTGTAGCTGGAGAATATTTTCAAATTTCAGGCAATTTAAAAGTTTACAAGTATGCTTGCAGTTTAACTTTCAGCATTTATAAGGCTTCGTTGTCAGCCAGGCTGATTAAGTTAGTAGGATCCTCTCTAGCTTCTCCTATAAACAATGTGCAACCTTATGTATTTTCAGAACATTCCAGAAAACTGTAGATATGTGGAAACTTAATAAGAACTTAACTAGATCTTAACTATAGCTGTCTTATTTTTTATATATCTCTTTCATTTATTTTTGGCTAATCTTCTCTTATATTGCTTATTGAAACCAGCACTAAAATCCTGGGCAGACTATGATATTGGCCTTCTCCAGTTGCATGCCAACACGTAACAAGTGTTTCCTACTATGCACTTGCACATAGACATAGACCCAAATCAAGTCACTGTCCTCTGGTGGAGAAGTTGCTCATTTGCATAGATTTTCCAGTCTTATTGAATTACTCTATCTGTATAGTTTGGTATGGAGTGGAGTGGTCAGAGTAGCCCCAGGATAAAAATTCCTATAAGATTAGACTACAGTAACCTCATGTTCAATACTTTTTTCTTGAATAAATGGCTTCTAATTTGTTGTATGCCTTGGAAGGATTTCCAGGGTCCTGGAAAAACTACCATTTCAGGTAATTTTTGACAATTTTGTCCATTTTTGTCATTTGAGGGGAGATGATTGCTGAGGCATTCATTTTGCCTTCCAGAAACCCTTCCTCTGTGAGTCTCTGATTTTGTATTTTGTTTCTAATGTTGGACCTTGATCTTGGTATTTTGTCATGTCATTAAGTTGGTGTCTTTTTATTATAAGGTAATAATTATTGTAAATTTGTTGGACATCTTTAGAGCCCGGATTTAATTGATTTCTTCTAGAAAATATTTGAATTTTCTTCAACCAGTGCTTGGAAATATTGTGAACTCAGAAATACATTAAGCTAAACTTTCTGCCTTTAATTTCTTGTGGCCACAATACTATTCTGTTGTTAAGAACTTGCAAAGAAAAATATTTTTCTCTTCTACTCAGGGACATATTTGAATCACTTTTGATTCTTATATGGCACGTTTTCCTCTTGTTCTCTGTTTCAATTAGCCTTTAAGAGCTCCGACTTTATGCAAGAGCCTCTTTTTAGCTTTCTACTTTGCAGTATATTGGGCCCTTATCCGCTTTTACTAGTATACCAGGATAATAAATTTGAAATTACCAGCATATCACAGATCTGAAAATACTATCAGGGAAGCAGTATGCTGAAGATCTGGGTTGTCCTTCTGTATTTATGCTTTCTCAGTGTTTTGACCTTTCTCAGTGGTAGACAGGATAATAGCTCCCCCAAAATATCCATATCCCAATTCATTGTATCTGTTAATATGTTAAGTAATATGGCAAGGACAAATTAAAATGTTGCAGGTAAGAATTAAGGGTGGTAATCAGTTGATTTTGAGATGGGCAGATTATCCTGGATTACCCATGTGTGTTCGGTGTCATTAGAAAAGTCCTTATAAGGGGAAGAGTAAGGCAGAATACAAAGATCCAGAGAGATGACAGCATGAGAAAGACTCAGCCCAATGATGCTGGTTTTGAAGATGGGGACAAGAACCAAGGAATGAAGTCAGCCACTAGAAGCTAGGAAAGTAAAAGAAATATATTATTTAGAGTCTCCACAAAGAGATGCAATACCTTTGAAACCTTGATTTTAGCCCAGTAGGACACATTTCAGACTTCTGACATTTATAAATGTAAAATGATATATTTTTGTTATATAAAGACAACAATTTTGTGGTGAGTTGTTATAGAAACTATGTGAAACTGATATAAGCTTAAGAAGACATGACTTTCTTCATGGCTCAGTTATGAATTTTTATATATTTTAGACAATTTATTCAGTGTTTTAAATTGTTATTTTTCGTGAGGTTTACTCATTATATATTAGTCCTCTATATTGTTAGAAATATTAATCCAGAAAATTTCTTCAGTAAAATGAAAATTGTTCACCTGTTGATGAATGTGGTGTCAGAATACTAAGGCCCATCTCTAGTGATTATGAAAAAAGAACAAGTTGTTTGTCTTAGATAGGGCATGAAGTAGTGTATCTTTTATATATAACATCTCATGTCCCTATTGTCTTCAACAAATTACTCTCCACACTGACATTATTATCTGGTCTCCATATTCACTTTCAGACTCTCTCTTACTTTTAGTTAGCTAAACAATTCCAGAGTTATCTGCTTGGTTTATGTATTTTTCTTGGTTTTGTTTTATTTCTGTTGTTCCCAAGAAGATTCAGAATTATCACAAATAATGCTTAGCTCCCCTTCCTCACACAGTACCCTTACTAAAAATATACATCAGGGTCATCTTTCATTTTATTTATCAAATATATGAGGGTTTTAATCAGTGGGAAATCCTCTACACTTCTTAGTATAATTTAGAAAAATAGACTTGACTGATCCAGACTATCTGAATGCAGTCCCTTTAATGAACTATGGATATGAGTACAAAAATAATCTATCCTGTTCTATTTATTTGTTGGGTCTAAGTTTTGTAGTCCTCAAATAGTTTCATAAGAAAGAACTCTTTTTATCTTTAGACATTTTCCTTTATGGTTTCATAAGGCCATGGTGTTTCAGTTGGAACACATTTGCTTTTAAGTTTTTATTTAAATTCCAGTTACTTACATGTACAGGTGTACAATACAGTGATTAAACACTTGCCTACAACACCTGGTGCTCATCACAAGTGCAATCCTTAATCTGTATCACCTGTATAACCCATCCCACCACCCACTTCCATTATGGTAACCATTAGTTTGTTACCTATAGTTAAGAGTTTGTTTCTTTGTTTGTCTCTCTCTCTCATTTTTGCTCTATGTTCACTTGCTTCTTAAATTCCACATATGAATGAAATCATATGGTATTTGTCTTTCTCTGACTGACATTTCATTTAGCATAATAATCTCTAGCTCCTACTATATTGTAAATGACACAATTTTATTGTTTTTTTATGGCTGAGTAATATTCCAGTGTGTGTGTGTGTTTGTGTGTGTGTGTATGAGTAATATTCCATTGTATATATGTATGTGTATACATCCATCATCAGTTGATGGAAACTTGGGCTGTTTACATAATTTGGCTATTGTAGATAATACTATAAACATTGGGGTGCATGTATCCCTTTGAATTAATACTGTTGTACTCTGTGTAAATACCTGGTAGTGCAATTGCTGGATCAAAAACTTTATGGTACTGGAACAAAAATAGAGACATCAATCAATGGAACAGAATAGAAAACCAGAAATAAACCCATAATTATATGGTCAATTAATCTTTGACAAAGCAGTAAAATATATCCAGTGGGGAAAAAAAACAGTCTCTTCAACAAATGGTATTGGGAAAACTGGACAGCAACATGCAAGAGAATGAAACTGGACCACTTTCTTACACCATACACAAAAATAAATTCACAATGGATTAAAGACCTAGATGTGAGACCTGAAATGATAGAAATCCTAGAGGACAACACAGGAAGTAACCTCTTTGACATCAGTTGAAACAACTTCTTTCTAGATATGTCTCCTGAGGCAAAGGAAACAAAAGCACAAATAAATTATTGGGACATCATCAGAAAAAAAAGGCTTCTGTGCAGTGAAAGAAACAATCAGGAAAAGTAAAAGGCAACCTATGGAATGGGAAAAGATATTTGCAAATGATGTATCTGATAAGGGGGTAGTATCCAAAATACATAAAGAACTTATAAAACTAGGGGCACCTGGGTGGCTCTGTGAGTTGAGCATCTGACTCTTCATTACAGCTCAGGTCATAATCCCAAGGTAATGGGATCAAGCCCTGCTTTAGGCTCTGAACTGGACTTGGAGCCTTCTTAAGATTCTCTCACTCTCCCTTTGCCTCTCCTTCTCTCTCTCTCTCTCTCTCTCTCTCTCTCTCTCTCTCTCTCATAAAAATTTAAAAGCAAAGAACTTATAGATCTCAACACACAGAAATGAATAATCAAATTAAAAAAAATAGGCAAAAGACATGAAGAGACATTTTTCCAAAGAAGACAGATGCTCAACAGAAACATAAAAAGATGCTCAATATTACTGATCATAAGGGAAATACAAATCAAAACTACAATGAGATATCATCTCACACCTGTCAGAATGACTAAAATCAACAACACGAGAAATAACAGGTGTTTGGAAAGATGTGGCAAAAGGGGAACCCTCTTGCACTGTTGGTGTGAATACAAACAGGTGCAGCCACTCTGGGAAACAGTATGGAGGTCTTCCATTTGCTTTTTATTTTCCATAAATTTTTGAAAATATCTTCCCTGCTTCTAGTATCATTTCTTTATGTTTTGAAAATTTATGAAAATGTTTTTAAATGCATGTGTTTTTTAATAATTTCACTTGCATTTTGAGTTAGAAAGTTATGTGTGAATGAAAACATATTAAAATTTCAACTTCATTTGTATAGTACGTTTAAATTGGGAGCTCCCATATTCCTTTTTTTGAGTCACATTAACTGAATTATTCTACATATATACAATGGAATACTTTACAGCCATAAATATGCTATTTCACTATACAAGGAAACAGATGTTCATCAGCTACTGTTGAAAGACTTCAAGCAAAGCACTGGGCATTCTATTTGGAATAATTTCACTTAGGTAAAATTAAATATACAAACACATCAAAGATGAGTTTAACTCAGATAAAAATATTAGTGATCATTACTATTATGGATATTGTTAATATCATGCGACTATCCCTTACACTGAAAATGTGATAAAACTCAAAGTTGAATTATTATAAAGGCTGTGCAATGGAATCTATTGGAATGCTGGCAATAAGAAAAAAGCATAAAACACATTATAGACAAATTTTTAATTTAAATCATTAAATATAAACTATGCTTATATCAAAATACTTAATTTGCTATTTTCAGTTTATCTGTAATCTTAAAGACAATCCAGTGAATATTTTAATTAGGATTCCAATTAGGGAGAATTAATTTTGCAAGTATATTTCTATGTATGTATCATGTATCAGTTTTCCTATGTGTAAAATGGTGATAATAATAGTACCTACGTAACAGGATTCTTGTGAGGAATAAATTAATTAATACAAATTACATACCGAAGAGGCACCTGGGTGGCTCAGTCCGTTAAGTGTCTGACTTCAACTCAGGTCATGGTCTCACAGTTCATGGATTCGAGCCCTGTGTTAGGCTCTGTGCTGACAGCTCAGAGCCTAGAACCTGCTTCAGATTCTGTGTCTCCCTCACTCTCCGCCCCTTCCCAATACATCCCCTGTCTCTGTCTCTCTCAAAAATGAATAAATGTAAAAAAAAATAAAAAACAAATTACATACTTAAAATATCACTCAGCTAATATGTTCTGTGAAAGTGCTAGGTATGATATAGATAATAGTAATTATTATTGTCATTCGAAAATATTACATATCTAATGCATATATAATAAAGAAAAATATACAATAAGGAAAAAAGAGGAATGCAGGAAAATGTAAAGCAAAAAGCTAAATGCTGAACATAGTGGAGTGGTAAGTAAAATTATTTGGTCCCATCCTTGGAAAGGCCTACCTTTCAAGGTAAAGGATATTTCGGGGAGGGGGGGTGGAAACTAATCCAAATAATGAAATAAACAAAAACCACAAGATGAAAGAGGTTCTGGTGGTGATGTTTCATGAAAGTGGAGTTTGGTGCAATTTTGCTGAGTACTATATTCAAATATTGGTATTATACTGTGCTGTTTTTAGTCATTTCTCAGTAGTATGTTTGGTATTAATTTTAACTATGTGTGCAGGCAAGAGAATGAATCAGTTGGAAGAGTTTCTCATATACTATAGAAGGATATTGATCAATTTTAGTGGTCCTAGGCAACTGCTGTGTAGTAGGCCAAATAAATTGGAACCATCTCAAAGTATGATTTAATACATTAAGGTGATTAGAAAACAACCTCCTAGTTCTTAGAATGGAAGAAGAGGGGATGGAGCTAGATACTTGGATTTATAGTATGGATGGATTTGTTACAGTTATTTTACAACAAGACTTATGGCATTATGTCTACATCATAGAATGATACAAGACTATCAGACTTTCTAAGGCACTTTGAAGATTTCTGAATGAAATTTCTGAAGTATATAACAGGAAACAAAAACCATGAGGATTTCACGTTGTGACATACATATACTTTAAAAAGTATTTTTTAACTTCTAGGATTCTTGTTGTTAAAGTGAGAAATGGGATTTCCTATTCTCAAATATAAAGATAAAAGAGGAGGAAGTTTTATTTCAGCTTTTTAATAGCAAAAAATAAAGTAACCCACATGATTTTTTTCTTGACTTAACGTTTACCTCTTTCATTTTAGACTAACAAGAAACTGTAAATGATTACCTCAGTAGTATTTATTATATAAATTGATAATATGGAAAATGAATATTTTTTTCATTACTGACTTGCATTTAAAACAACAAGAAAGAAGCACCCACTGCTCCTATGATTTATGTCAGATGCCTAGAGGAAGTTTTTCCTTAAGACCAACATAAGTGAAGGACAGCTTTCTTACTGGCAAAGTTGTGTTGAAAAAGAAAGTAAATACATGTTTTTTTTCTTTTTCACATCTGAGTGTCTTTGCTTCATTTTGACTACCTAATGACTGCACATGAAAGACAAAGACACTTTACAAATACCTAGACAAGTAGTTGATATTCCTAGGATAAATCATTCATTTTCTGTTATCAATACAAATCATTCATTCTCAGTATCAATTAATGTTTGCAGCTACTATAATTCTTTCCAAAAGCCACATGTGAAAGTTGGACTAAAATATTTCTGTTAAATTAATTATCCTTTATAAATTCATAATGTAAACACAAGTAAAGCTAGCTTTCCAAATATATGTCTGTATACACAAAAGTATTGAATTAACTGGATTATAGAATACAGCATTTGGTTTTCATGGGTGCTTTAACATTCTCTTTGAGCATTGAGACAGCACATTAGGGACTGTCCTTTCCTTTCATCTGTAGTTTATGTTATAGGTGACTTTCTTTAAAGGTCAGAACAACCCCAAATACTGCTCACTATTGAGTGACTGAGAATACAGCTAATCTCAGAGAATGAGTTAATTAGTCATTTTGGCAATTAGCCTTCTTTCCTCATTTTGAGTATATTTAGTGATCATTTGAGGATTTACATTTTTGAATCAAGAGACAGAAAGATCAAAATGAGTCAAGTAATCAAAATGAGAAAAAAAATTGGAAAGTTAGGAAAAATGTTTATCTTCTATACCATATTTTATTTTTTTTAAATCTCCATTACATGAGCTTGTTAATAAACTAAGTATGCTTCCTCCAGACCTTACTATGAAAGTTTAAGTGGGCATTTCACACACTCAGATTTAGTATTCAAAGATTCAGGACGCTGTTCATGTGTCTCAAATTCCCCCCACCCTGGGACCGTTTTTTTTTTTTTTCCTCCTGGAGGAACTCAACCTGAATAAAGTTAATCAGACTTCAAAATTTGTCAGAAAGGTTAAATGAACAATTCAGTTTAATAGGAGTCAAATCACATAAAAGTGAAAAATCTTTGGCTTTATTATTAATGCTGAAACCCAGAGGTACCCAGGTGAGATTAGAGTGCAGACAGAAGAGAGTGTGACATGAAGAAAGGGAGTTAGAACTATGCCTGGTCTTGAGCTTTTTCATGAATCCTGAAATGTGTTGTATTTACCAAAGTATCATTGTATTTATAGAAAAACCACTAGTAAAAGCATAGTTTGTCTAAATTTTAGTAAGTTATTCTTTGTGCCATATAATAAAAGTTAAAGAGGAGAACAAAAACAACTTTTGATTTGAAGGAAGTTAATGACATTTCATTAACAAACTGTAAATAGTAACAGCATAAGCTGGATGGGAAGCTGCTTTCACAGGCCATAAATGCTTAATGTTTATTACCAATAAAAGTGAAAGGAGCATTTAGTAAAGCAGTTTACCAAACAAACATTAAATACTTAATGTATTAGCTTCAGTGGACAGAATCAGTCTATTTAATTAGCAATGAGTAATCTGTTAAGCTTTGATTCACCACAAATGATCTGCAGCTTAATACAGGATGATAGCCTTTAAAAGGAAGTGATAAGGGTAAACATCAGTTGGGGGATAAGAAGTTGACATTCTTGAAAGCAATAGAGGATAAAGACCAGTTTGGGTGTAGTTTAACCTCATACAAAACTAAAAATATAAGAATACTTACTTGTTTTATGCTGAATGATGTGATAGAAATAAAATAACTCTCCACTTCTAACCTGTATAATTTTAAGACAATTTACTACCTAAGTTACAATTTCTTCATCTACAAAATGAATCATGTATCACTGGATGGCTTTGAAGATTAATAATAGCATATGCATTGGTTTGGGATATAATGAGGACTCATGTAATTTTACATTATTTTGATTCTTCTGTCTCCATTGCTTCTGCTATATACTTAGTACTACTACTGCTACTATATTTGTGTCACTTAATGAGAACACATGAGTCAAACTATAAAATTCTTTGTGTTTCAAGGACAATAAAATCATAGATTACCTTTAGTGGTAGACATTTATTGCAAGGACTTGGAAAAAATAATCTCATTTGCCACATTGTCAACATAGATCTCAAAATTTTTTAACATTTCGGTATGTACTGGTCTTCAAAGAAAAAAGGAAACACTATTCATTACCACTTGGAACAGCTACCTAAGCTGAGTAATAAACCTTCTTTTTATTCATCTAATATTTGTGCTTCCCGAAAGATATTTTTGTTGGATTTGTTTGTTACCACTCATTGTGGGAGAGTTAATGACAAACCACCTTGGAAACGATTAGCTATCTTCGTGTCAATCCAGGTTTACAAACTTAGTTTTTCTTATACTGCTTGTTATATGAATCAGAACAGCTTATGCAGGAAAGATACTGCTGGAGCTACTTTTCTTAAAATAGAGAAGTGTATTTAATGGGAAGTTGGGAAGTTTTATGGAGATGTACTCACATGTATTATGAAGATGTAATATATTCTAGATAAAACACTAAGGAATTTATATACATTAAATCTGTTTAAGTGATAAAAAACTCCCTCCTACCAGTGCTTTAGCTGTATCCACACATTTTAATATGTTATATTTTCATGTACATTTAGTTATGTGTATATATATATATATATTATTTCCTTTGATACCTTCTCTTTGTCCCATAGATTATTTAGAAACATGTTTATTTCCAAGTGTTTAATAATGTTCAAATGTCTTTCTGCTATTGACTTCCTATTGTATTTCATTATGCCAGAGAATAAATTTTGTATGATTTTAATTCCTGTATATATGTTGTGGTTTTTTTATGGATAGTCAACCTTTGTGAGTGTTTCATGAACACTTGAAAAAATTAGTATACTGTCTTTGTTGGGTAGAGCATTCTATATATGTCAATTGCATCTTGTTGGTAGATCGCATCATTCATATCTTCTATATCCTTATGTTGTAAGTCAGAGGATTTCAGGGTAGATCAAGAAGGAGACAAAACCACAAGCATAAGTAACACATAACAAGACTTATTGGGTAGTACTTGTACAAGGTTGAGTAAGAGACCCTCCAGAGACAGTGGTGTAAGGGCACCAAACACAAGGGGGATAGAACAAGGGACTTCCCAGGAGAGAGATTTGAGAGGGGGCTTATTTTAGGGACGTCACTCAGTAGCAAGATGAAGAGTTTCTGAGCCAGAGAGCTTCAAAGGGCAGCAATAATTTGGGTTCTTATACCTACAGTGTTTGTCTTATCTATGGTAAGCTTATGTGGGGTGTAATTCTCAGGGTATAAGAAGTAGATATGCTCTAAATGGCTAAATGTTTATTGGCTATGTTTATTTGCAATTTCCATATTGTTTATAGTTTATTAAAAATATATGTTTATTTCTTTATATTGAGAGAGAGAGAGTGAGGGAGGGGCAGAGAGAGAAGGAGAGAGAGAATCCCAAACAGGCTCTGTACCATCAGTGCAGAGCTCAATGTGGGACTCAAACTCATGAACTATGAGACAAAACAAGAGTCAGACACCTAACCGACTGAACCACACAGGCACCCCTATTAAATATTTTTAAAGCAATTTGATGTGTACAAATTTGAGTTTGATTTGCAGACTTTGGGTAACTATTCTAGTCTGATGTGAAGGAGTAAGCAGCATGGTGGCCATTTTAAGCCTATGCACGGAAGATATCTCTGGCCCATTTATTAATATTTTGCTGATTTCCTATCACTTCTTCCATTTTCTTTGAGAGGATTTTGAAGTTCCCATCTACAATTATGGATATACCTATTTTTCTTTGAGCTCTTTTGGCTTTTGTTTCATATAATTTGGTATTTTATTGTCTGGTGCATATACATCATGATAACTGTAGATTTTTGGTGAATCAAAAATTTTATCATTATATGATATTTCTCTTTATCTCTAATAATTTTCTTTGCTATGAAATCTATTTACCAGATACTAGTAAAGCCACTACCACCCATTAAAAATTAAACTATGTATGGTGTATCAATTTCCATCCTTTTGTTTTCAGCCTTATAGGTCATTGAATTTTAGTTCAATTTCTTACAAGCAGAATATAGTTAGGTAGTGTTCTTTTTATTTACTTTGCTAATGTCTTACTTTTAATTGTTATATTTAGACTCTACATTTAAGATAATTATTGACATACTAGTATTTAAATCTGTCATTTTTTAATTTGTTTTCTGTTTGTCTCCAATTTTCTCATCCTTCTATTTTTCTAGTCTTGTACATTATTCAGCTACTTTTTAGGATTCCATCTATTATATTTATAATTGTTGGTTATAGGTTTTGTAGAATTTTCTCAGCGATTACCCTATTATGATAATATTTATATTATAAAATTATATATTATAATATATAATATATTATATAATAATATATGATAATATTATAGTCTACTGGTGTACAGATTTTACTACTTCAAGTGGAGTACAGAAGCTTTATTTCTATTTATTTAAAAAAAATTTTAGTGTTTATTTATTTTTGACAGAGAGAGACAGAGCATGAGTGGGGGAGGGTCAGAGAGAGAGAGGGAGACACAGAATCTGAAGCAGGCTCCAGGCTCTGAGCTGTCAGCACAGAGCCTTATGTTGGGTTCAAACTCACAAATCGCAAGATCATCACCTGAACCGAAGTCAGACACTTAACCAACTGAGCCACCCGGGCTCCCCGCTTTATTCCTATTTAGTTAACTATAGCTTTCTTTTAAATATTATTGTTTTGAGTTTCAGATTGTGTTATATTTTGTTTCAATCATCAAATATGAGTGACTCACGAAGTCAAATGAACCTACTCACTTTCTTTCTGTTGTTTCTTCCTTATTGCTCAAATATTCTTTCTTTTATTATTTACTTTCATTTTCATGAAATTACTTTAGTATTCTTTAATAGTTGTTTAGTATTCTAAAATAGTTTGTTGGTGACAAAGTATTTTAGTTTTCCTTCATCTGCATATGTCTTTATTTCCTCTTTTTTTCCAGAAGCATGTTGTTTCTCAATTGATAGTTCTTTACTTTCAGTACTTTAAAACTATTGTACCATTTCCCTCTTGTCCTGAGGGTTTCAGATGACAAATATTTTGTCATTGGAAATGGTGTTACCCTATATATAATATGCAAGTACTCTTTGGCTGCTTTCAAGATTCTCTTTTTTAAAATTTATTTATTGTTTAATTTACATCTAAGTTAGTTAGCATATGGTGCAACAGTGATTTCAGGAGTAGATTCCTTAATGCCCCTTACCCCATCCCCCCTCCCACAACACCTCAAGCAACCCTCTGTTTGTTCTCTATATTTAAGAATCTTTAATGTTTTGTCCTCCTCACTGTTTTTACATTATTTTTGCTTTCCTTCACTTATGTTCATCTGTTTTATATCTTAAATTCCTCATATGAGTGAAGTCATATGATATTTGTATTTCTCTGACTAATTTCAATTAACATAATACCCTCCAGTTCCACTCATGTTATTGCAAGTGGCAAAATTTTATTCTTTTTGATTGACGAGTAATACTCCATTGTATACATGTACCACATCTTCTTTATCCATTGATTCATCCATCGATGGACATTTGGGCTCTTTCCATGCTTTGGCTATTGTCAATAGCGCTGCTTTAACATTGGGGTGCACGTGCCCCTTCGAAACATCACACCTGTATCCCTTGGATAAATACCTAGTAGGGAAAATGCTGGGTCATAGGGAATTTCTATTTTTAACTTTTTGAGGAACCTCCATAATGTTTTCCAGAGGGGCTGGACCAGTTTGCATTCCTGCCAGCAGTGCAAAAGAGGTCTTTCTCAGCATCCTCACCAACATATGTTGTTGCCTGAGTTGTTAATTTTAGACATTCTGACAGCTGTGAGGTGGTATCTCATTGTGGTTTTGATTTCTATTTCCCTGATGATGAGTCACGTTGAGCAATTTTCATGTGTCTGTTCACCATCTGGATGTCTTCTTTGGAGAAGTGTCTATTTATGTCTTTTGCCCATTCCTTCACTGGATTGTTTTCTTTGGATGTTGAGTTTGATAAGTTTTTTATCTAGTATCTTTCATACTAACCCTTTATCTGATATGTCATTTACAAATATCTTCTCCCATTTTGTCAGTTGCCTTTTAGTTTTGCTGATTGTTTCCTTTGCTGTGCAGAAGCTTTTTATTTTGATGAGGTCCTAATGGTTCATTTTTGCTTTTATTTCCCTTGCCTCTGGAGACATTTTGAGTAAGAAGTTGCTGCAGCCAAGGTTACATGTTTTCGCCTGCTTACTCCTCTAGGATTTTGATGGCTTCCTGTCTTACATTAAGGTCTTTCATCCATTTTGAGTTTATTTTTGTGTATGGTGTAAGAAGTGGTCCAGTGTTTTTTTCCTGCATGTCGCTGTCCAATTTTCCCAGCACCATTTGCTTACAAGACTGTCTTTATTCCATTGGATATTCTTTCCTACTTTGTCAAAGATTAGTTGATCATACATTTATAAGTCCATTTTGGGGTTCTCTATCCTGTTCCATTGATCTGAGTGTCTGTTCTTGTGCCAGTACCATACTGTCTTGATGATTACAACTTTGTAATACATGTTGGAGTTGGGGAGTGTGAGGCCTCCAGCTTTGGTTTACTTTTTCAAGATTGATTTTGATATTCAGGGTCATTTCTGGTTCCATACAAATTTAAGGATTGGTTTTTCTAGCTCTGTGAAGAATGCTGGTATTATTTTGATAGGGATTGCATTGAATATGTAGATTGTTTTGGGTACTACTGACATTTTCACAATGTTTGTTCTTCCAATTCAGGAACATGGAATATTTTTCCATTTTTTTATGTCTTCTTCAATTTCTTTAATAAGCTTCCTATAGTTTTCAGTGTATAGATTTTTCACCTCCTTGGTTATGTTTATTCCTAGGTATTTTATGGTTTTTGGTTCAATCGTAAATGGGATCAACTTTTTGATTTCTTTTTCTATTGCTTCATTATTGGTGTATAGGAATGCAACCAATTTCTGTACATTGATTTTATATCCTGCAACTCTCATGAATTCATGGATCAGTTCTAGCAGTTTTTGGTGGAATCTTTTGGGGTTTCCTGCAGAGTATCATGCCATCTGTGAAGAGTGAAAGTTTGACTTCCTCCTTGCCAATTTGGATGACTTTTTTTCCTTTGTGTTGTCTGATTACTGAGGCTAAGACTTCCAAACCTATGTTGAATAACAGCAGCCAGAGTGGACATCCCTGTTATGTTCCTGACCTTAGGGGGAAAGCTCTCAGTTTTTCCCCATTAAGCATTTTCCCATTAATCCCATTACGGATTAATGATATTAACATTGGGTCTTTCATATATGGATTTTATGATGTTGAGGTATGATCCTTCCTTCAATCCCTACTTTCTTGAGAGTTTTTATTAAGAAAGGATGCTGTATTTAGGGGTGCCTGTGTGGCTCCATCAGTTAAGTGTCCAACTTCGGCTCAGGTCATGATCTCGTGTTTCATGAGTTTGAGCCCTGCAATGGGCTCTGTGCTGATAGCTCAGAGCCTGGAGCCTGCTTCAGATTCTATGTCTCCCTCTCTCTCTGCCCCTCTCCTACTCACACTCTGTCTCTGTCTCTCAAAAATAAATAAAACATTAACGAAAGGATGGTGTATTTTGTCAAGTGCTTTCTTTGTACCTGTTGAGAGGATCATGTGGTTTCTGTCCTTTCTTTTATTGATGTGATGAATCACATTGATTGTTTTGTGGATATTGAACCAGCCCTGCATCCCAGGTATAAATCCACTTGGTCATAGTGAATAATTCTTTTAATGTATTGTTGGATCCAGTTGTCTGGTATCTTGTTGAGGATCTTTGCATCTATGTTCATTTGGGAAATTGGTCTATAGTTCTCCTTTTTAGTGGGGTCTTTGGTTTTGGAATCAACATAAAGCTGGCTTCATAGAAAGAGTCTGGAACTTTTCCTTCCATTTCTTTTTTTGGAACATCTTCAAGACAGTAGGTGTTAATTCTTTAAATTTTTTGTAGAATTCCCATATAAAGCTATCCATCCTGGACTCTTGTTTTTTGGGAGATTTTCAATTACTAATTCTTTTTCTTTAATTTTTCACGTTTATTTATTATTGAGAGACAGAGAGAGACACAGCATGAATATGGGAGGGGCACGAGATGGGGAGACACAGAATCTGAATTAGGCTCCAGGCTCTGAGTTTTTATTTTTTTTATTTTTTTGTTTTTTTTTTTTTTGTTTTTTTTTTGTTTTTTTTTTTGGGTTTTTTTTCAACGTTTTTATTTATTTTTGGGACAGAGAGAGACAGAGCATGAACGGGGGAGGGGCAGAGAGAGAGGGAGACACAGAATCGGAAACAGGCTCCAGGCTCCGAGCCATCAGCCCAGAGCCTGACGCGGGGCTCGAACTCACGGACCGCGAGATCGTGACCTGGCTGAAGTCGGACGCTTAACCGACTGCGCCACCCAGGCGCCCCTGTTTTTTTTTTTTTTTTTTCAATATATGAAGTTTATTGTCAGATTGGTTTCCATACAACACCCAGTGCTCATCCCAAAAGATGCCCTCCTCAATACCCATCACCCCCCCTCCCCCCCCCCCCGCCCCCCATCAACCCTCAGTTTGTTCAGGCTCTGAGTTTTTAGCATAGAGTATGATGCAGTGTTCAAACTCAGAAAGTGCATGATCATGACCTGAGCCTAAGTCATATGCCTAACCGACTGAGCCACCCAGGTGCCCCTTTGGTTACTAATTCTATTTCTTTACTGCTTATGGCACTGATCAAACTTTCTATTTCTTTCTGTTTCAATTTTGATAGTTTATATGTTTCTAGGAATTTGTCCATTTCTTCCAGATTGCCCATTTTATTGGTGTATAATTGTTCATAATATTCTCTTATTATTGTTTGTATTGCTGCAGTACTGGTTGTGATCTCTCCTCTTTCATTCTTGATTTTATTTATTTGGGTCCTTTCCTTTTTCTATTTGATCAAAATGGATAGGGGTTTATCAATTTTGTCAATTCGTTCAAGGAACCAGCTCTTGGTCTGTTCTACTGATTTTTTTTGGTTTTGATAACATTGATTTCTGCTTTAATCTTTCTTATTTCTCAACTTCTGCTGGTTTGGGGTCTTATCTGCTGTTCTTTTTCCATCTCTTTGAGGTTTAAGGTGAGTTTGTATGTCTGAGACCATTCTTCCTTCTTTAGGAAGGCTTGGATTACTATATAGTTCCCTCTTGTGACAACCTTTGCTGTATCCCAGGCGTTTGGGCTGTGGTGTTATCATTTTAATTGGCTTCTATGTACTTTTTTTTTTAAATGTTTTTATTTATTTTTTAAGGAGAGATAGAGACAGAGCCTGAGCGGGGGAGGAGCAGAGAGAGGGGGGACACAGAATCCAAAGCAGGCTCCAGGCTCCGAGCTGTCAGCACAGTGCCTGATTCAGGCCTTGAACTCACAAACTGTGAGATTATGACCTGAGCCGAAGTTTGATGCTTAACCGACTGAGCTACCCAGACGCCCCGGCTTCTATGTATTTTGAATTTCCTCTTTACTTTCTTGATTAGCCCATTCATTATTTAGTAGGATGTTCTTTAATCTCCATGTATTTTTTATCTTTCCAAATTTTTTCTGTGGTTGATTTTGAGTTTCATAGCATTGTGTTCTGAAAATATATACAGTGTGATCTCAATCTTCTTGTACATGTTGAGTGCTGATTTGTGTCCTAGTATGTGATCTATTATGGAGAATGTTCCTTGTGTACTCGAGAATAATGTGTATTCTGCTGTGTTGTAGACTCTGCGTCTAAAGTTCTTTCTTGTTTAGCAAAAGAGTGGGATGCACGATTGAAAGCAAGAGATGGCTGATGTCTGGGAAAACATAAGAGGCCCAAATAAGGGTCCTTGCCCCGTATTTATTCAGATCAGAAGGTTTACAAACATTATGGGTGTGCATAAAGAGACAAAGAAACTGAGAACATTAATTTGGGTACGTGAGGGAAAAGGTGGGTTTTTTTTTTTACTTTTTTTTTCAACGTTTATTTATTTTTGGGACAGAGAGAGACAGAGCATGAACGGGGGAGGGGCAGAGAGAGAGGGAGACACAGAATCGGAAACAGGCTCCAGGCTCTGAGCCATCAGCCCAGAGCCTGACGCGGGGCTCGAACTCACGGACCGCGAGATCATGACCTGGCTGAAGTCGGACGCTTAACCGACTGCGCCACCCAGGCGCCCTGGGGGGTTTTGAATATATACAGTGTTTAGGGTTAGGTCAATATAAAACAAAATCCTGGTGCCAGGCAGAGAGGCAGATGGTTGTTAACAGCAGACAGGAGGTGCCATGTCTGTTTAAATTAGTTAGCCTAAGGGATGAGACAGATAGGGGAAATAACCTCAGGGTTAATAAGGCACATTCTTTTGTTAACCATCTCCACACTGGGCTCTTTGCCTGCAGCGCAGTGATCCATAGTCCAAATCACCAGTTTACCTAACTTTGCCCTTTCCTCCTATGAAAGCAACTTTTCTTCTATAGTACTAAATTTTTACCCTGCATGCCTAATCTTGCTTTCCTCATATACCTATGTGTTGGGAGACTTTGTGCCCATTCCTATTTTGGGCCTTTGCACCCCCTTTCTATTTTGGGTTGCCTTTGCACCTCCTTATTCTTGAGGTACCAATCTGATTTATCCAAACTCAGGTGTGAGCATTTTATGGCTTTGTATTTCTTTATTCCTTGTTAACCCATTGGTGTAAGCCCAGGGGATTCCTAAGCTTATCCCCCACACTGCTGCTTTAGGATGAAATGTTCTGAATATATCTCTGAAGTCCATCTGGTCCAGTGTGTCTTTCAAAGCCGTTGTTTCCTTGTTGATTTTCTGTTAAATGATCTGTCCATTGCTGTAAGTGGGGTGTTGAAGTCCCCTACTATTATGGTATTACTATCAATGAGTTTCTTTATGTTTGTGATTAATTGATTTATATATTTGGGTGCTTCACATTTGGAGCACAAATGTTTACAATTTTTAGGTCTTGGTGGATAGACCCCTTATGATATAATGCCCTTCTTCATCTCTTGTTACAGTCTTTATTTAAAAATCTAGATTGTCTGATGTAACTATGGCTACTCTGGCTTTCTGTTGTTGACCATTAGCATGATAGGTGGTTTACCATCCTCTTATTTTCAATCTGAAGGTGACTTTAGGTATAAAATGGGTCTCTTGTAAGCGTCATATAGATGGATCTTGTTTCCTTATCCACTCTCTTACCCTATGTCTTTTGATTGGAATGTTTAGACAATTGACATTTGGAGTGAGTACTGAAAGATATGAATTTATTGCCATTATGTTGCCTGTAGAGTTGGCGCTTCCAGTGGTGTTCTCTGGTCCTTCCTAGTCTTTGTTGCTTTTGGTGTTGTTTTTTTTTTTTTTTTTTTTTTTTTTCCATATTTTCTCCCCTCAGAGAGTCTGCCTTAAAATTTCTTGCAGGGCTGGTTTAATGGACATTAACTCCTATAATTTTTGTTTGTCTGGGAAAATTTTTATCTCTCCTATTTGGAACCCAGCCTTGATGGATAAAACATTTTTTTTTGCTACATATTTTTATGATATACCACATAAATATATCCTGCCACTCCTTTCTGCCCTTCCAAGTTTCTGTGGATAGGTCTGCTGCAAACCTGATCTGTCTTCCCTTGTAGGTTAAGGGCTCTTTTTCCCTTGCTGATTTCATGATTCTTTCCTTGCCAGAGTATTTTGTGAATTTGACTATGATATGCATTGTTGATGGTCCATTTTTTTGAATCTAATGGGAGTCTTCTGTGTGTCCTAGATTTTGATGTCTATGTCTTTTCCCAGGTTAGGAAAGTTTCCTGCTATGATTTGCTCACATAATACCTGTACCCCTTTTTGTCTCTCTTCATCTTCTGGGAACCCTATGATTCTGATTTTATTCCTTTTTCATGGTCACCAAGTTCTCTAATTTTTATTTCATGCTCTTTTGCCTTAATCTCCCTCTTAATTAATTTTTTAATGTTTTTATTTATTTTTGAGAGAGAGAGAGAGAGAGAGAGAGGACAAGCAGGGGAAGGGCAGAGAGAGAGAGGGAGACACAGAAACCAAAGCAGGCTCCAAGCTCCAAGCTGTCAGAACAGAGCCTTATGTGGGGCTTAAACCCATGAACCGTGAGATCATGACTTGAGCTGAAGTCGAACACTTAACCAACTGAGCCACCCAGGCACCCCTGCCATAATCTCCCTCTTTTTTTCTGCATTATTCTCCATAAATTTGTCCTGTATATCGCTAAGTTTGTTGCTCTGCCTCATCCATCCTTGCCGCATGGCATCCATTTGAGATTGCAGCTCAGTTATAGCATTTTTTATTTCATCCTGATCAGATTTACTTCTTTTATCTCCTCAGAAAAGGATTCTAATCTATTTTCAATCCCAGTTAGTATTCTTATTATCATGATTCTAAATTCTGGTTCAGACATCTTGCTTGTATCTGTGTTGATTCAGTTCCTGGCTGTCATTTCTTTCTGTTCTTTGTTTTAGGGTGAATTCCTTCATTTTGTCATTTTGGAGAAGAAAATGAATAAAGTAAAAATAAATTAAAATTAAAAAAAATAAAAACAACACAAGGAAATCAAGTAAAGGATGCTAGATGCTAGGTGTGTTTTGGTCTGATTGTTGAAAGAAACTTGCTAGATTAGAGAAAAAAGGGAAAGATATGAAAAAAAGGAAAAAAAAGGAAAACATTTGAAAATTTGAAAAAATGAATACAATAAAATAGAATAAAATGGAATGGTGAAAGTAAAATAGAATTTTAAAAATTTACAAAAAAAATACAGTAAAAAAATTAAAGAAAAACATTTTTAATAAAAATGGAAAATAAAATAGTTTTTTTTCTTTCTGTATTCAAGAATAAAAAAGAAAAAAAAAGAATAAAGGAGTAGTGAACAGAATGAAGTATGATTGAAATTACATCTGGTGTCCCATAGTAGAAGTCAAGTTATGAAGGACTTCATAGTCCGTAAACATAACAGGTGGATATACTTGTGTTTGTTGAGAGAACTGTTGGCCCAGTTGGGTGAGGTTTAGTGCAGTGGCTCTGTTCTCCAGTAGATGGCACTGCTCAGCTTACTGGGGGGATTGCTGTGGCGTGTGTAGGCTCATCTACGCATGTACCGGAAGGGTGAAAATGGCATCACCCAGCTACCCAGTCTCTAGTATCGGAACTCTATGCTTTCCACAACTGGCAATGAAGCACCATTCCTTTGTCTCTGCCTTCTGCCTGCTCTCCAGTTCTACCCTGTCTGTGACCAAGTTGTCAGGCTTCCAGAAGACACCTCCCTCCTGAGTTTTATCTCAAATGTGGCCATGTTTCCCAATCCTCACTTCTGAGGGACTGTGGCTCTGACCAGCTCAGATCCTCTGGGGGATGGTCTCATTGAGCAATGGCTGCATGTCGGCCCACCCCCAGGAATATTTGTGAGACCATACTGCTGTCGATATCCAGTAACTGTGGCTGGGTGCCAGCCCACCCCAGAAAAAGTTTGCACGATCTTGTAGCAGCAGCGTTTCAGGGTTTATGGAAAATTGTAACACACATCTGGTGCCAGGCTTCACCCTTAATGTCCTGTTCCAACACCAGCTAATGTGTTTGTTCTCCAGGGTCCTCTGGGACCTTTGCCCGTGAGGTGGCTGCACAGCCATCTACCAAATGTCTTCCCAGCAGGGTAACTGCGTCTTCCTATGTAGCCCGAGGACCCCTCAGGCCTCACTCTCTGCTCCTGGGGATTTGCCCTTCCCACCAGAGCACTGCCAGGTATCAAGCTGCAGAGTTTCAGACTATGTGCTCTCCTGTTTATAGAGTTTTAATGGAATTTAAACCCTCTCTTTTCTCCTTCCTCCCTTTTATGTTCACTCCCTGAGGCTGTTTCCACTTTTCCACTTTCTCTCCAGCTGCTTTTGCGGGGGGGTGCTTTTCCCATATTCCCCCCATCTCCATCCTCTCTCCACAAGCAAAATAGCTCCCTGCCCTCTGTGGCTTCTTTCTCCCACAATTCAGCTCTCTGTTCTTCATACCTGCTGGGTTCTGTGGTTCAGGTTGTGCACATTGTGTTAATCCTCAAATCAGTTTTGTAGGTGTGCAGGATGGTTTAGTGTTGATCTGGCTGCATTTCAGGGACAAGAGATGGAAAAAAAAAACTTTCCACACTGTTCTGCCATCTTGGTCCCTCCTCTTTTTGTTTTTTTTAGAATTTTAATTACAATGTGTCTTGACATAAAGTTATTTGGGTTTACTTATGTGGGCTTCATTCAGCTGCTTGAATCTGTGGATTTATGTAATTCACATATTTTGGAAAGTGTTCTTTCACTATTTCTTCAAATATTCTTTAAACTTATTTTTATCTTTCTCATATCTGTCTGAGACTCTGATGATATGCATATTGGATCTTTTGTTATTGTCCCTGAAGTCCCTAATGCTCTGTTCATTTATTTTTTTTTCTATATTGTTTCTCTCTCTTGTTCAAATTGAATAGGTGAAATCTACTGTTCTGTTCTTAAGTTCACTAATTCTATAATCTGTTATTTCTGTTCTATTATTGAGTACAACCATTGTGTTGTCAGTATTGAATTTTTCAGTTCTAACATTTGCATTAGGTTCTTTTTTTGTAATTCTTTCATGCGATTTCTGACTTTTTCATTTGCTTTAAGAGAAATTATAGTTGCTTTATAAAGGTTTTAATGATGATTGCTTTAAAATACTTGTCAGGTGATTCCAACTTCCATGTCTTCTTGTTGTTGGTGTCTGCTGTCTTTTCTCATGGATGTGATTTTTCTGGGTCTTGAGATGACTGATGATTTTAATAATTGTATTCCCGACCTTTCAGTACTATAGTAGGAGACTCTGGGTCTTATTAAATATTTTATCAGGCAGTTTGAGTTTAGCACATAGATTATGGCTTATTTTTGTGAGCTATGGTTCCAATGACAATTTACTTTCAAAGTCCGTTTGGTTCTGTTTTGTTCTGATTTGTTTATCTGGTTCATCAGAGTCTCCAACTGGTTCTTGCTGGTAAAACTTGAGAGTGCAGAAGGAATTTCTCTGGGTCTTGCCACCTTGTGACTCTGGATGAAGTAATGGAGGCTCCAGCCCAGGGATAAAGCATATTTCCAAACCAGATGTTCTTGTGGCAAATTCCCTCTTTTAGTGCTGTTTTGCTGCTAAGTGTCTCTAGGTGGGAAAAGGGATTTTCTGTCCCTTGGATATAAATAATGCTTCCTGGGCCAGGAATTTGTTTGGGCTGGATCTTTTTTTTTTTCCAGTAGCACCAAACCACCTGTCCATGTGATGTTTCTAGGTTGAATAAAGGATTCTCCAGCTTGCAGAAATGAGGGGTAATTTGGGGCCCAGGCTGTTGTTTTGTTCAGGAAACCCTAGCTGTGTGTCTACTTGTGGAAAAGGCTTCTCTGACTCATGAAGATTATAAGTGTGTATAGTTCTGGAGACTGTAATGATTGGATCTCCCTTTCCTGAACCACCTGGCCTCCTGGTATACCTAGATAGGGAAATCAAGTGTCAGGACTGGTGGAGACGATGAAGCTTCCAGAGTGGGGTACTTGTTGTGGCAGGACCCCCTTGACAGTGCTGCTACTGCTACCTGCCTGACCAATGTGTCTAGATATGGGAAGTGAGATCTCCTGTCTTCCAGGGAAGGACAGTGGTTATCCTAGAAACTTAATTTCAGTTGACTAATGATTGGTCTTTTTTGCCAGTGTTCCTGAGTTTTCCTGGTTTTTTTTTGGTAAAACTCCATTACCTTCTGGATAAGAATGATCATACCTGAGCTCATTGCTAGGTTTTGTTGCTATATTGGCTATCAGGACTCTCTGGACCTAAACTACTTGTGCTTTTAGGTCAGGCATCCTAAGACACATTGCTACTATGTTCTTTCTCTAGACCTTGGGTCTTCAGGCATTCTATATTCCCCTTATTACTTTCCCAGGTTATCCTTTGGTTGATTCTCATGATTTTTACAAGGTTTATAGTTGTACTTAGTGGAAATAGCAGGGATAAATGAATCTATTCCATGTAGTGAGACCAGAATTCTTTCCTGTATTCTTTTTACAGGCCCTATCTTTTTTAAAGGATTTTATTACTTTCTGTGAAGCACAAATTACTTCAATCTGCTCTTGCATTTTCCCTGTCCTAGACCTGGATCCATCACCACTTTTCCTGAGGCCTCTCATAACTTTTATTGAAGAATGGTATTTAGAAGCCAAGATCTGGATGCTAGGTATACTCATTGTACTGGGTTCCATTATCTACAGTATTTGCAGATTTTATTAACATGATTTATTTTCCCAGTTCCTTTAGTGAAGTTGTGTCATTTATTTATAAATTGGATCCATTCATTACTGTTTGAATTTCATTTGAGCCCCTTCCCCTTAATTCTGGTTGGTTTTAATTATTTGTTTATGTTTAGCATATGAAGTTTATATGAGACATTAATAGAGTTCTAAGATTCAGACTTTCTGAAAAGTATCATTCTTCCTAATCTCTGCTACACAATTCCAATTCCTCCATTATTGCCACTTCCTTTCCACCTGCCATGTATAGGTAACCAATCTATTCAGTTTTCAGTATATTTTATATTTTGCACAAATGAGCAGATAAATGTTTATTTTTATTTTTTTAAGTTTATTTATTTTGAGTGACAGACCGCATGAGTGAGTGGGGGAGGGGCATAGAGAGAAAGAGAGAGAATCTTGAGCAGGCTCTGTGCTGTCAACATGACGCCTAATCCGGGACTCCATCTCATAAATTGTGAGATCATGACCTGAGCTGAAATCAAGAGTTGGGCACTTAACCAACTGAGTCACCCAGGCAACCCCATGTTTATTTTTTATATCCCCATTTCTTAAACAAAGAGTAATATAGTCTTGTTTTTGTTTGTTTATTTCACTTAATACTATGTCCTGGAGGGGCGCCTGGGTGGCGCAGTCGGTTAAGCGTCCGACTTCAGCCAGGTCACGATCTCGCGGTCCGTGAGTTAGAGCCCCGAGTCGGGCTCTGGGCTGATGGCTCAGAGCCTGGAGCCTGTTTCCGATTCTGTGTCTCCCTCTCTCTCTGCCCCTCCCCCGTTCATGCTCTGTCTCTCTCTGTCGCAAAAATAAACGTTGAAAAAAAAATTTTTTTTAAAAATACTATGTCCTGGAAATCACTCCATATATGTTCATAAATTATTAGTTACAATTAGGAAGATTTTCCCTATATAAAATTTAAATAATATCTCACTCATATTCTCTTCTAGTACTTACTTGGCTTTAATATTTTCTTTTACTTCGAAATCTCTACTACATTTGCAATTTATTCTTGTGTTACAGTAAGATACGGGCACTCTTGTCTCTGCACTATTAATTTAAAAGTCTGTCTTTACTCTAGTAATTTGAGATGTGGTGATAGCTTGTGAATTGAGAAGAAATGAACCATATCAAAGGAAAATAGTGCAGAGCACACACAGAGTAAACTAACCCACCACAGGAGGGATTAGGGAGCTAGAGATAACTCAGGAATTATGGTGTAATTAAGTCTAAAAGTTGGGGTCTAGGAAATGAATATGAGAGGATTTGGTTTGAGAGGTCACATCGGCAAGAGTAAGGGGGAAATGGGTCAATCACTGATTTTATTTATAGGAATATTTGAAAGCCTCCATGAAATAAAAGTAGTTTCACTGAGCATATTATTCATGAAATGTGGACATCATTGTTGTAAACTTTTTAAGGTAGAGGGCATAGAGAAAAGAGCAAATTTTATGTTAGGATTTTACTTTACAAACTGAATTTGGGATTTTATTTCATGGACTTTCATTCTATGGCAGTTTATGATTATAATAATCATGTAGCTAATGTTCTGTAATTCAATTACTGAACTGTTGTGAACATTAACAATCATGTAGCAGATCTGAAGAGCAATGGGACAAATGGGTAATATTCATATTTCAGTTAGTTACAGCCTATTGCATAATTACTTAAGTTGCCATTTGTACAAAAAGTGATGTTGGCATTGAATTGCAGCAATTAATTTTGTGACTAATGCATCCTCTTGAAGTTGGTAGTAGGCACTAAAGGGAATTTATGGAACAAATGAAGATACATATCTTGTTATAAATCATCATGATACAAAAAATATTGGTGTTTGAAAATTTTTAGAGTAAAATTATATCTCTTGCCTATAGTTACAATTATGTTGCAATATGTATATTAACTGTATTTCATGGATGTTTTGTTGTAACCTGAAATAAAATATCCTCCATTTTGACATGTGGTTATCATGATAGACTTGGGAGATACTCTTCTTTTTTTAATTTTAACTGGAGAAAGCTATACTCATTTTAAATGAGTTTGTGAAATATACCTTATATATTTCAGGTATCTATGTTTCCCACTAAGCTTAAAAATAATTAAAATATTTGAAAATATTGTAGAAATCATTATATTTTAATGACACTGTTTTAAAAGAGTATATAGAGTAAATTTCTAAAATATATGAAAATGGGTGATGGGCACTGAGGAGGGCACTTGTTGGAATGAGCACTTGGGTGTTATATGTAAGCAAAGAATCATGGGAATCTATGACCAAAACCAAGAGCACACTGCATACACTGTGTGTTAGCCAACTTGACAATAAATTATATTAGAAATATACAAATAAAATACTTAAACATGAATATATTAATTACAGAATCTATAACATTTGTATTTTAATTATGTGCCTTTTACTATACTTTTAGGTAAGTATGTTTAGTTCCAGGAAGAAAAAGATTTTTTTCTTTTTGCTAGATAATTTTTAGGAAAATATATAAGTTCTTTTTGAACCATCATCATCTCTTATTTTTTGTATGTTATTTTTCCTCTTGTGTATGTGTGTGTTTGTAGAAATGTGTTGAATTACTCTAAATGTTTAATTATAAATTTATCCTGAAAAGTGCACAGATAATAAACTTTCATGAAAAATTGTTTGCTCTTGTTAGTCTAGAAGCCAAAGTGGTCCTGACTGAGTCATAGTTAAACCAAGGTGTAAAGAAAATGGGCTACTCATTACAAAACATCACTTAAATAACCATTTCCTATTATTATACATTTTAGTATTATATTTATACTTCTTTATAGTACCCAGAGCACCTAGCACAATGCTGGGTACACAGCATATACCAATTAAGTTTTTATTCATTGATTACAGGATAAATCTGCATTAGACTACTTAAGAAGTTGTTATAAGGAAGCTGGGAATAGATAAAAGCAGTTTGTAAAAGATATAAGTACAACTCAATAAAAAATATCATTATAGAAATGATAGTCCTGGTAGAATGTTACAGAAAATAAAAAAGGCATTCTTTATCTTTTCTCTTTATGTAATGTGATGCCTTATTTTTTTTTAAATATTAGGCCACTGATAATTGAAAAAGTCCAGTATCTCACAAGACAGAATTTTGAGCCACCATCATAATGGCTACATTAATGATCTTATCTATCTTTTTTGTTAATTTGAATTAACCATAAATAATTTTTAACAGTGCCTACATTGTGTTTGGAAGGGTAATATTATATAATGCTTCAGTGATGTTTTAATGGGATCTTATGACACCACTTCAGGGAAATGCTTAACTTCATATGTAACCATGGTTTATTACTCATTGAGATATGAAACTTCTCAGACATTCTGGAATCCATAGTCCTCTAAAAATCAGGGTAATTGAAAGATTGATGTACCAAACTATTTATAAATATATGTGTATGCTGAAAAATTTTAAATCAATATTCAGATTTATAAATAGACCAGGTAAATGTGTCCCTACACATTAGGGCTTAGGAATAAACTACTGAGGTAATAAAATTAAAGTTAGGCTTATTAGGCTAAAATAAAAATTGCTGCTGCATTGGAGTGCCTGGGTGGCTCAGTCGGTTCAGCATATTACTTCAGCTCAGGTCATGGTCATGCAGTTCATGAGTTCGAGCCCCGTGTCAGGCTCTGTGCTAACAAACAGTTCAGAACCTGGAGCCTGCTTCAGATTCTGTCTCTCTCTCTCCTCCCTTCCCCTGCTCATGCTCTGCCTCTCTCTCTCAATAAATAAATAAATAAATGTTAAAAAATTTTAAAAATCAATAAATTGATGCTTCATTATGTGAAAATCCTAACTGAACTATATAAAAAAATAAAATTTGTCTAAGTACTTGCATTGTGCTGCTTATCTTTGTAGGATGAAAAACATTTAAAAAATATGTTACTTTTGCAACTAAAGTGACTGATTGTAATTCTAATCTGAGAGTCCTGGAAACTCTGCTTAACATTTCTCACTACTTAATAACTATTTATAAATGTTAAGTATATCATTAAATTATTCTTTCCTTTTTATATGTAGAAAGATTTTTTTTTACTTTAAATATCTTAAATTCTGGTGTAAGAGTCAGCCACTGTGTGCATGAAACATCATGAATAAAGAAAAGAAAGATAATGACATAAAGCTAACTCCTATTATTGAGGCTTTAGTATGGGATCTAAAAATGTTTATTCAGTAAATGTTTTATAAGAACCATATATGTTTTGATTCTGAGCTTGCACCTGAATTTACAGATATAGACATCCCATTGTTTTCATTTAAATAGTTCACAGTTTGCCACAGGAGAGAGACAGTTAAACAGTAAGTCAGGTATATAACGGAGTGAGAGAAGTCTCAGAGCATATGGGAAACTTTATTGTTTTACATTGGTTAAAAAAAATAGGTAAAATTTCATTTTAGAGGATCTTTATAACATCTTGAACACTAATATATTTTTTAAAAAATACACACCTTTCCAAGAAAGGATTGTTATGCTCTGTCAAATTTAGTAACACCTTTCTAAACATTTAAGGGTGTCTTCTTATGTTCCTGCCTTCTCGCTAGACAATATTTAACTGTTGGATTTGCTGAACTAAATTTTAAATTTATAGACAAGTGTTTTTTGGGGGGGCTTTGTTAAACACCTATTTTCCCCACCATGAGAATCCATAAAATAGAACTTGTTGAGGCAAAAGAATGCATAGTAGCCTATAGAGGAATAGCTTTTATATGTTTTTTTTTCCTCCCAGACACCAAGGGGGGAGAATACCATCTATGAAATACACATACTTATAGGATGTGAACAGCAGCATTCAAATCCCTAGTTGAATGTGTACAATTTTTTAGTTTTGATTAATGATTATTATCAGAAGTAGAAACAGCATTAGAAATATGGCATGAAGAAGCAGTCATGTAGAAAGTTGGCAAGGGACACCACCCTGAAATTCCTCATTCCTGAAAAATATGGAGGAAGAAATTTAAACTTATTACTGTCCTTGTATTAACGGTCACACAGGATAAGAGGAGTTTGGAGAATTTAGGCTTAGAGCGACTATTGCAGTATGGAGCAAAAGTACGTACATCAGAGAAACAGCACACTGCTGTGAGAAGTAGCTAAATCTCAAGATTAGAAAGAACGTTTTTCAGTGTCAGTTGCCAATACCCGTCCACGTGAAACTTCAAAGTGTAGACAAGAAGCTAGAGTAGCATTTTGATTAAGTAAGGTTATGACTGAAACCATGTCAGAGTAGGCACCTCAGGGGACTATATTTTTTAATCCTTTTTGTATTATTTTTCTCAATAGCAGAATTGCATTCTCAGGGAAAGGACAAGGATTTGGAAGAGGTAAAACTTCCCCATCCCTTCTGGCATTATCAATTATCTTGGAGAGAGAACTGGGTGGCAGTGGGCATTAAAGGAGAACTTGGAAATGAATAAGGGATTAAATTTTAATATGACTAGGATAAGACAATTGAAATGAGACAACTTTCATATCTAAAAATTATTGAAATTGTGGAATTTAACTGAGATGATTTTTAAAAAATTTTTATTCATTATTTTTGAGAGAGAGGGAGAGAGACTGAGAGCAAGCAGGGAAGGGGCAGAGAGAGAGGGAGACACAGAATCGGAAGCAGGCTCCAGGCTCTGAGCACTCAGGACGGAGCCTGACATGGGGCTCAAACTCACAGACCACGAGATCATGACCTGAGCTGTAGTCGGCCATCCAACCAACTGAGCCACCCAGGCGCCCCTACCTGAGATGTTAAGGGACACCTATCCCTAGGAAGAAATCAAGAATTGAACTGAAAACAGTTGATAGCACTTCTCGGAAAAAATCAAATTATCTCATGTTTATAACCCAAGACTTGAGATCTTTCACTAATCTGGGTTATAGATATTAACAAGACACCTTATTGTTTAATGAAATATATTGCAATTTTAGGTTAAAAACCCTAACAACATATTTCAAATACACCATTTTACAACCAGTATGATTTAAATATTTCTAACGTCAAAATCATTCCTGTGAGCAAATACTTGGGATAAAATTTCAACAAAGGCAGTTGTAATTATCCAAAGACAAAGCATTTACTTATAATCAAATCAAAATATAATCAAATGTGTTATTCATATATTAATTTAACAACTGAACATGTATAACTTTTAGTAACTTTCTAGATACTAGGAATATCACAGTAAAAAAAAACAAAGCTTTTCTTGTGGAGTTTATATCTGAATGGTGTGAAGAGAAAGAAAAACAAAATAAAGAAGTAAATATATATAATGTCAGATGGTGATAAGTGCTGGGCAGAAAAATTAAGGAAGGAAAATAGAATATGATATTTCAGGGCTGATTTTTGAGGATACATTGGTCAGGAAATATTTCACTAATATGACATTTCTGCAGAGACCTGAAGAAAGTGATACATTTCAAGATTTTAGGTTTTTCTCTTTTCCAAAAGCACAACTCAAACCATCACTTCAAAACATTTCTTAAAAATTTCAAGCTTAAGCTTGGTCTCCAAAAAACATGTGCCCATAAAAGAATATCATAGTTTCTTTCACAATTATGGTTATCCTCAAGGGGAATTTTTCAATGTTGCCTACAACTATCTTTCCTATATAAAGATACCATAACACTGTAGTAAGATTTTTCCACAATGGTGGTTGTTTTATAATTTTGCAAATTCAAAAAACATAGTATAAATGGACTCATGCAATGTATAACATTTTGAGATTGACTTCTTCACTCAGCATAATTTCCTGGAGATTCATTCAAGTTGTATGTCTATTTTTTTTTCATTACTGAGTAGTATTCCATGGTATGGATATACCACAGCTTGTTTAACCATTCACTTGTTTAGGGATTTTGGACTAATTTCTATTTTTGGATATTAGGGATATAACTTTTATGAAGATTTGTGTAGAGATATTTTTTGTAAAAATAAGTTTTCATTCTTCTGGGATAAGTTCCAAGAGTTCAACTGCTGGGTTGTATGGCAATTACATGTTTTATTTCATAAGTAACTGCAAAATTATTCTCCAGAAAATGCTATACCATATTACATTCCCACCAACAATGTATGAGCAATCCACTTTCTCTGAATTCTCATCAGCATTTAGAATTTACACTGTCAATATCTCTCTGTATCTATCTATCTATCTATCTATCATCTATCATCTATCTCTATATCTACCTATGTATGTATTAATATCTCATTGTGGTTTTATTTTTAATTCTCATGATGGTTAATGAAGTTGAACATATTTTTATGTGTTTATTTGCCATCTATTTATCCTGTTCAGTAAATGTCTGTCCATGTCTTTTGCCTGTTTTCCAATTGGATTGTTAATATTTGTAACTATTTTATTGGTAAAATTTATTGAGATCAAATTCAGTTAACATAAAATTAACCATTTTGAAGTGTACAATATAATACATTTACAATGTTGTACAATCACTCCCTTTATCTACTTTCGACCATTTTCATTTCCCAAAAAGAAAACCCCATGCTCATTAAGCAGTCACTCCCAATTTCCTTCTCCCACTATCCCCTAGCAACTACTAATCAACTTTCTGTCTCTATATATTTGAATGTCCTGAAAACTTTATACGAGTGGAATAATGCAATAGCTTGTCTTTTGAGTTTGGCATCTTTTACTTATAATATTTTTGAGGTCCATCCATGTTATAACATACTTTATCTTTAGGGGTGGAATCGTTGAATGATATATTTTGTTTGTATTTTTGAGGAACTACAAAACTGTTTTCTATAGCAGCTCAACCATGTACATTCTCAGCAACAATGAAGGGTTCTAACTCTGCATGCTTACCAACAATTGATGTACTTTCTTTTTTAATTATAAGCAACCTAGAGTTTGAAGTGATATCTTTTTGTGGTTTTGATTTGCATTTCTATCATGACTAATGTCGAGCATCTTTTCACATGTTCACCATTCATATATTTTCTTTGAAAAAATGTCTATTCAAGATCTTTGCCCATTTTACTTGGGTTGCTTGCCTTTTTAGTGTTGAATTTTAAGGGTTTTTATATATTGTAAATTTTAGAAACTAGACCTTTATCAGATATATAATTTACAAGTATTTTCTCCCATTCTATAAGATATCTTCATTTCATGATTCCCTTGATGCATAGAATTCTTTAGTAATGATAGATCTAATTTGTCCATATTTTTCCCCTTTGTTCCTTTTGCTTTTGGTGTCTTATCTAGAATCCATTGCAAATCTGTGGTCATACAAATTTGCCCCTATGGGTCTTTAAGAGTTTTATAGTTTTAGCTATTACATTTAGGTCTTTGTTCCATATTGATTTAATTTTTAAATATGGTTTGAGAAGTGCTTGGGTGATTCAGTTGGTTAAGCATCCAACTTTGGTTGGGGTCATGATCTCACAGTTAATGACTTCAAGCCCCTCATAGTGTGGAGCATGCTTGATATTCTCTCTTTCTCCCTCTCTCTCTGTGCCCCTCCTTCACTTGCTCTCTCCTTTCTCTCTCTCTCAAAATAAATAAATAAATAAATGAATGAATAAATAAATAAAGTGTGAGATAGCAGTCCAACTTCATTACTTAGTATGTGAATATCCAGTTATACCAAGAGAATATTCTACTAAAATCATTTGATAAAGGAAGTATTAGCTTATTTCTGTACTCTCAATTATATTCCATTGGGTTATATATCCATTTTTTGCCAGTTCCATACTATTTTGATTCCCATAGCTTTGTACAATATTTTAAAATCAGAAAGTATGAATCCTACAAGTTTGTTTTTCTTATGCAAGATTGTTTTTGCTATTCTTTATGAAATTTAGGATCAACTTTTGTATTTTTGCAAAACAGATCATTGTCATTTTGATAGGTATTGCATTGAGTCTGCAGATTGTTTTCTACAACAGTATTTATTAGTCTTCTAGTTAAGAACATGGGGTGACTTTTCATTTGTATAGATATTTAATTTCTTTTAGCAATTTTTTAAATAATTTTCAATGTGCACACCTTGTATTTCTATAGTTAAATGTATTGCTAAGTATTATTTTGATGCTATTGTGCATGAATTTTCTCTTAATTTTATTTTCAGATTCTTTTTTGTAATGTATAGAAATATAACTTATTTTTTTGCAATGATATTGTTTCATCCAGAATTTCTGAATTATTTTTATTGACTATATTAGTATTTTCATGGATTCTTTAGGATTTTCTATCTTTAAAATTATGCTATATGAAAAAATAGATTCTTTCTACTCATCCTTTCCAATTTTATTTTATTTCTTTTATTTCTTTTTCTTGACTAATTTCTCTGGCTAGAACTCCCAGCACAATAAATAGAAATACTTAAAGTGAGCATACCTGTTTTGTATTCTTTCTTATCTTAACAGCTAAGCTATCAATTTTCATTGTGGATGTTAATGTTAGCTGCATATTTTTCATTAATTTTCTACATCAAGTTGAGAAAGTTCCTTTTTATTCCTTTTTTTGTTAAGTAATTTTATCATGAAAATGTGCAGGATTTTCTCAAGTGTTTTTTCTGCATGAACTGAGATGAAAATATGTATTTTTCCTTCCTTTTATTGATGTGGTTTATTCCATTGACTGATACTTCTATGTTGACATTGACTGATACTTCTATGTTGGAATTTCCATTGATTCCTGAGATAAATTCTACTTGATCTTTGCAGATAATCCTCTTCATATGATGCTGGTTTCACTTTGCTAGTTTTTTTTGTGGAGAATTTTTTCATCTATAGTCATAAGGTATATTTATCTATTACTTTTTCTTGTGATATTTATATCTGGATTTGGTATCAGGGTAATTCTTGCCTCATAAAATCAGTTAGGAAGTGTCCCCTCTTGTCTTGTTCAACTTGGGCTGCCATAATAAAATACCATAGACTGGGTAGCTTAAAAAAACAAATTTATTTCTCACAGTTCTCATGGCTGGAAGTCCAAGATCAGGGTAGCAGCATGATCTGGTTCTGGTGAAAGTTCTTTTCTTGGCTTTCAGATGGTTACCTTCTCTGTGTGTGTTCACATGATTTCTATTTTGTTCATACATGGTGGGAGACAGCAAGCAATTTGGTATCTCTTATTATAAGAGATACTAATACCATCATGCATGTTCTATACTTATGACCTCATGTAATCTTAATTACCTCCCAAAAGTCCCATTTCCCAATACCTCACATTGGGGTTTAGGACTTTAACATAAATTTGGGGAAGACAAACATTCAGCCCATAACCCTACTTTTTATATTTTTTGGAAGAGTTTGAAAATTATTGGTGTTAATTCTTTAAATATTTGATAGAATTCAGTGAAGTTACCTGGCTCTGGATTTTTCTTTATTGGGAAGAATTTTATTACTGATTCAATGTATTTGTAATAGGCCTGGTAATATTTTCTATTTCTTCTTGTATCTCTTTTTGTAGTTTGTGTGTTTCTAGTGAATTGTCTATTTCAAAAATGATATATAATTTTTGGCTTAGAATTGTTCATAGTATCCTTTCATAAACATTTTTGTTTCTGTAAGTTCTATAATAATATCCCCATTTTAACTTCTGGTTTTAGTAATTTGTATCTTCTCTATTTTTTAAAGTACTCTAACTAAAGTTTTATCAATTTTGTTTCTCATTTCACATAATTAACTTTTGGTTTTGTTGATTTTCTCTATTGTTTTTCTCTTCTCTATTTATTTTATCTACCCTATAACTTTTATTGTGTTCTTGTTTCTGTTAGTTTTACATTTAATTTGCTCTTATTTTTTAAGTTCCTTGTGGTATAAAGTTATATTATTGATTTGGGATCTTTTTCTATTTTAGTGTAGGTATTTAGTACTATAAATTTCCCTCTGAATACTGCCTTTGTGGCAACCCATAAGATATATTACGTTCTATTTTCATTTCCATTTATCTTAAGGTGTTTTTTAATTTTGCACGCGGTTTATTCCTTGACCCACTGGTTATCTAAGTGTTTTTTTTTTTCATTTGCACATATTTGTGATTTATCCAGTTTTATTCTGTTGTTAATTTCTGGTTTCATTTTATCATGGTGAAAGAAGACACTCTGTATGATTTCATTCTTTTTTAAAGTTATTGAAACTTGTTGTATAACGTAGAATGTGGTCTATCCTTGAGAATTTCATGTTAATTGACAAGAAATATTTATTATCTTGGATGAGGTGACTTGTTTTGTATAAGCCTGTAGGTCTAGTTAGTTTATAGTATTATTTACATCCTCTATTTACTTAGTGATCTTCTGTTTAGTTGTTGAATGGAATATTGAAAGCAGGACACTGAATTCTCCAGTTTTATTGTAGGCCTATATCTCCCTTTAATTCTATCAATTTATGTTTTATGTATTTTGGGGCTCTGTTGTTTTATGTGTTTATAATTGCTACATCTTCCGGATTGATCCTTTTATTAATAATATCAATACTTTCTTTGTCTTCTGTAATATTTTTGTCATAAAATCTATTTTATATGATATTAGTATAGCTACTCTAGAAATCTTTTACTAACTACATGGAATATTTTTTCCTCATTCTTTGTCTTTGGATGTAAAATAAGTCTGTTGTAGAAAACATGTAGTTGGCTTATGTATGTTTTAATCCACTCTGCATGTCTCAGCCTTTTAATCGGATACTTTAATCCATTTATATTTTAGATAACTGTTTATAAAGAAGGATGTACTTCTGCCATTTTCCTATTTGTTTTCCTTTTCCAAAGTTTTTATTTAAATTCCAGTTAGTTAAGATACAATGCAACATTAATTACAGGTATACAATCTTGTGATTCATTGCTTACATATAATACCCAGTGCTCATCACAAGTGCCCTTCTTAATACCCATCTCCTCACCCACCTCCCCTCCAGTAACCCTCAGTGTTTTCTTTATAGTTAGTTAAGAGTCTATTTTCTGGTTTACATCTCTTTTTTTCCTCTATGCTCATCTGTTTTGTTTCTTAAATTCCACATGTGAGTGAAATTATATGGTATTTGTCTTTCTCTGACTTATTTTGATTAACATAATACTCTCCAGCTCCATCCATGTAATTGTAAACAGCAAGATTTCATTCTTTTTTGTGGCTGAGTAATGTTATATTGTATATATATACCACATCTAGTTGTTTTCTATATGTCATATCTTTTATGCTTTTCAATTTATCCATTAATGCTTTGCTTTGTGATTATTATTATTCTATAATGGATTCACTTTCTTTTTTGTATATTTGTTTAGGGATTACCTTGAGAATGAAATACCATCTGAACTTTACAATATCCCCGTTTTACTCAATAGCAACTTTCTTCCAGTACTGTATAAAATAGCTCTTTTACAGCTCTATCCCTCCTCATGTTATAACAATTTACATTTTTACACAGTATGTGCCTATTAATGCACATTCATACTTGTTTTATGAATTTGTCATTTAAAAAGAGGATGCATACCAAAAATATAATGATATCATCTTTTATATTTAGCTATGTGACTATTTTTTTACCATTGTTCTTTATTTCCTTTATGGCTTAAGGATGCTGTCTAAAGTCCTTCCATTTCAACCTGAAAAATACCCTTTAGCATTTCCTTTATGTGGCTCTACTAGTTATTTGTTTATCTGTGAATGTGCTAATTCCTCCTCTGGGTTTAAAGGGTAGGTTTGAAACACATAGAACACTTTGTTGACATTTTTATTGCATTTTAAATAAATATTTCATCCCACTGCCTTAGGGCTTCCATGGATTGTTAAAAGAAACTTACTGTTAATCTTATTGAGGGGCCCATGTATATAACAAGTAGCTTCTGTCTACTGGTTTCAAGATTCATTGTCTTTTAGACTCCACATGTTTGTATTTTTTTTCCAGTTTTTTCTTGTGATTTATTTCTAGTTTCCTACCACTGTGGTCAGAAAAGGTGCATGATATGATTTCAAGCTTCTTAAATTTATTAAGGCTTGTTTTATGGCCTAATATGTGATCTATTCTGGACAAAGTTGCATGTGCACTTGAAAAGAATGTGTATTCTATTGTCTTTAGATGGAGTGTTCTGTATATATCTGTTATGTCCATCTGGTCCAAATTATCATACAAAGATGTTGTTTCCTTACTGATTTCCCATCTAGATAATCTATCCATTCATGTAAGTGGAATGTTTATGTCTTCTACTATTAATGTATTACCATCGATTATCTCTCGTTATGTCAGTTAAAAACCAATGGGTCAATGAAGCAATCAAAGAAGAAATAAGAAGTATATGGAGACAGATGAAAATGAAAACATAATGATCTGCTGTGTCTCTGGGATACACTGAAAGCAGTTTTAAGAGGGAAGTATACAGCAATACAGGCTTACATCAAGAAACAAGAAAAAACAATCTGACCTTATACCTAAAGGACTAGAAAAAGAAAAAGCAAAGCTGAAGGTGAGTAGAAAAAAGGAAATAATAAAGATCAGAAGAGAAGTAAAGGACATAAACACTAAAAAACAATAGAAAAAATTAATGAAACCAAGAGCTGGTTCTTTGAATAGATGAATAAGTTTGTCAAATCTTTAACCAGACTAATTAAGAAAAAAGGAGAAAGGGCCCAAATAAATAAAATCAGAAATGAGAGAGAAGTAACAACTGAAACCACAGAAATAGAAAGGATTATAAGAGAATACTGTGAAAAATTATATGCCAACAAACTGGACAAATTAGAAGAAATGGATAAATTCCTAGAAACACACAATCTTCCAAAACTGAACCAAGAAGAAATAAGAAATCTGAATATACCAATTACAAGTGATCACATTCAATGAGTAATAAAAAAAAAAACTACCAAAAATTAAAAATACACAATGAGATTGATTCACAAGTGAATTCTACCAGACACTTAAAGAAGAGTTAACACTTATTCTCCTCAAACTATTCCAAAAAATATAGGAGGGAAAGCTTCAAAATACATCTTTTGAGGTCATAATTACCCTAATAACAAAACCAAAGACACTACAAAAATTTAAAACTACAGGCCAATATCCCTGATGAAAATATATGCCAAAATGCACAACAAAATATTAGCAAACAGCATACAACAATACATTAAAAATATCATTCACCACAGTCAGGTTGGATTTATTCCTAGGATGCAAGGATGGTTCAATATTTACAAATCAATCAATGTCATATACCACATAAACAAAACAAAGAATAAAAATCATATGATCATCTCAATAGATACAGAAAAAAACATTTGACAAGATTCAACACCCATTCATGATTAAAACTCTCAACAAAATGGGTTCAGAGGAAGCATATCTTTTTTTTTTTTTTTGAGAGAGAGAGGGCACAAGTGAGCAACGGGCAGAGCGAGAGAGAGAGAGGGAATAGAGAGACAAGTGGGGCTCACCCAAACTGGGGCTTGAGATCACCTGAAGCAGGGCTTGAGCTCACCCAAAGTGGGGCTCATGCTCACCCAATGTGGGGCTTGTGTTAACCTGAAGTGGGGCTTGAGCTCACCTGATATGGGACTCAAACTCACAAACTGTGAAATCTTGACCCAAGCCAAAGTCAGATACTTACCGACTGAGCTACCCAGGTGCCCCTAGAGGGAACATATCTTAAAGACACACAACTATCATCATCCTCAATAAGGAAAAACTGAGCTATCCTGTAATTCCATAAATAAGACAAAGATGTCCACTCTCACCACTTTTATTCAACATAATGCTAGAAAAAGTAGCCATAGCAATCAGACAAGAAAAAAAAAAAAGAGGCATCCATATTGGTAAAGAATGGCTTATACTGTCACTGTTAACAGATGACCTGATACTATATATAGAAATTCCTAATGATTCCATTGAAAAAACTACTAGAAGTAGTAAACAAATTCAGTAAAGTGCCAGGATACAAAACTAACACCCAGAAATTGGCAGCATTTCTATACACTAAACAATGAAGTAACAGAGAAATTAAAAAAAACAACAACAACACTTACAATTGTACCAAAAAACCAACTAGGAATAGAGGTGAAAGACCTATACTCTGAAAACTATAAAACACTGATGAAAGAAATTGAAGATGACACAAACAGAAAGATGTTCCATGCTCATGGATTAAAAGAATTAATATTGTCAAAATCTCTGTATTACACAATCTACACATTTAATACAATTCCTATAAAAATGCCAACATTTTTTTCACAGAAATAGAATAATACTAAAATTTTTATGAAACCACAGAAGACCCTGAATAGCCATAGCAATACTGATAAGGAAGAACAAATCTGGAAGTATCACAATTCCAGATTTTAATAAATACTACAAAGCTGTAGTAATCAAAACAGTATGGTTACTGGCTTGAGGTCAGAATTACTGATCTATGGTTCCATAGATCAATGGAACAGGGTAGAGACCCCATAAATAACACAACATTTATATGTTTGATTAATCTATGATGAGAGGCAATAATATACAATGGAGAAAAGACAGTCTCTTCAATAAATGGTGCTGGGAAAACTGGACTACATGTAAAAAAATGAAACTGGACTACTTTCTAACATCACACACAAAAATAAACTCAAAGTGTGTTAAACACCTAGACATCAGGCTTGAAACCATAAAAATCCTAGAAGAGAACACAGGCAATAATTTTTCTGACACCTACCATAGCAACATTTTTATAGATATATCTCCTAAGACAAGGGAAACAAAAGCAAGAATAAACTATCAGGACTATATCCAAATAAAAAGCTTATGCAAAACAAAGGAAACTATCAGCAAAGCAAAAAGACAACCTACTGATTGTGAGAACATATTTGCAAATGATATATCTGATAAGGGGTTAATATCCAAATTATATAAAGATCTCATATAACTCAACACCAAAACAATAAAAAATCCAGTGAAAAAATGGGCAGAGGACTTGAATAGACATTTTTCTAAAGAAGACATACATATTGCCAATAGACACATGAAAAGATGTTTAATATCACTAGTCATCAGGGAAATGCAAATTAAAACCACAATGAGATATCACTTCACACCTGTTAGAATGACTAAAATCAAGAAGGCAAGAAACAGTGTTTGCTAGTACGTGAAGGAAAAGAAACCCTTGTGCACTGTTGGTGGTAATGTACATTAGTACAACACTGTAGAAAAAAATATGGATGTTCCTCAAAAATTAGAAATACCACATGGCCCAGTAATCCCACTATTGGTATTTACCCAGGGAAAAAGCAAAACACAAGTGGAAAAGATGTATGCATCCCTATCTTTATTGCAGCATTATTTACAATAAATAAGACATGGAAGCCATCTAATAGACAAATGGATAAGAATATATATACACAAAAGAATATTACATGGCCATAAAACAAAACATGATATCATGCCATTTGAGACAAGATGGACAGACTAAGTATTATGCTAAGTGAAATAAGTCAGACTGAGAAAGACAAATACTATTTGATTTTACTCATGAATGGAATTTAAAAAATGAGTAACAAGAAGCAGAATCAGAACTATACATACAGAGAACAAACTGATAACAGGGAAAGAAGGTGGGGAATTGGGCAAAATGGGTGAAGGAGACAGGGAGATACAGGCCTCCAGTTACAGAATAAGTCACAGGATAAAAAGAGAGCATAGTGAATACAGTTAATGATATTGTAATAGCAATTAATGGGACAGATGGTAGCTATACTACTGGGGAACATAACATAATGTGTAAACTTAACAAATCACTAAGCAGTATACCTGACACTAATGTAACATTTTGTGTCAACCATACTCCTCCCCAACCAAAATAATTCTTTGTCTTTACCTTTCAACAATTTGACTATAATGTATATTAGTATGGATCTCTTTGAATTTTTCTTTCTGTACAGTTTGTTGACCTTCTTGGCTATGTATATATTCATATTTTTCACCAAATTTGGGAGGTTCTTCACCATTATTTCTTGAAATACATCATTTTCTCTCCTGTCTCTTTTAGTGACATATTTTGTTCCCTTGATCTCTTATGGTTTATTTACTTTTCTTTATTCTTTTTTCTTTCCTCTCCTCATTTTGTTTTTTTTTTTTTATTTTATTTTTTTATTTTTTATTTTTTTCAATATATGAAGTTTATTGTCAAATTGGTTTCCATACAACACCCAGTGCGCATCCCAAAAGATGCCCTCTTCAATACCCATCACCTACCCTCCCCTCCCTCCCACCCCCCATCAACCCTCAGTTTGTTCTCAGTTTTTAAGAGTCTCTTATGCTTTGGCTCTCTCCCAATCTAACCTCTTTTTTTTTTCCTTCCCCTCCCCCATGGGTTTCTGTCAAGTTTCTCAGGATCCACCTAAGAGTGAAAACATATGGTATCTGTCTTTCTCTGTATGGCTTATTTCACTTAGCATCACACTCTCCTGTTCCATCCACATTGCTACAAAGGACCATATTTAATTCTTTCTCATTGCCACGTAGTACTCCATTGTGTATATAAACCACAATTTCTTTATCCATTCATCAGTTGGTGGACATTTAGGCTCTTTCAATAATTTGGCTATTGTTGAAAGTGCTGCTATAAACATTGGGGTACAAGTGCCTCTATGCATCAGTACTCCTGTATCCCTTGGGTAAATTCCTAGCAGTGCTACTGCTGGGTCATAGGGTAGGTCTATTTTTAATTTTTTGAGGAATCTCCCCACTGTTTTCCAGAGTGGCTACACCAGTTTGCATTCCCACCAACAGTGCAAGAGGGTTCCCGTTTCTCCACATCCTCGCCAGCATCTATAGTCTCCTGCTTTGTTCGTTTTGGCCACTCTGGCGTGATCCTCTCCTCATTTTGGATAATCTCAATTGACCTATCTTAAAGTTCACTAATTCTTTCTTCTATGTGCTTCAATTACCTGTTGAACTTTTTGAGTGAATATTTATTTCATTGCAGTTATGGCACTTTTCAGCTCCAAAATTTCTATTTGGTTTCTTTTTATTATTTTATCTCTTTTTGATATTCTGTATTTGGCAAGACATTATTCTTCTGGTTACCTTTATTTCCTTGTCAAAGTTTTCCTTATCTATAAGACCATATTCAAGACAGTTTCAACACAAATTCTATTAATACTCTAATTTTTTATTGTTCATCCATACTTTTTACTTCTTCACATGCCTTGTAATTTATGTTGAAACATGGGCATTTTGAATATTATAATGTGGAAACCAGAAATCAGATTCTCTCCCTTACTCAGGGTTGGTTGTTTCTCCTTACAGACTGTTGTTTATTTTGTTGTTGCTTATTTACTGTCTTTCTACTTTTTTAAACTCTGTATTATTTGCTGTGAATTGCCACTGGAGTCTTTTTCATTCCGCATTTGGTCAAGTAGTGTTTTAGCACAATTTCGTTAAAACCTAGAACAAAACAAACAAAAGAAAAAGAAAATAATCCCCTCCTAATGTTTACAGATTGGTTCTGTGTTAGCAGCTTCTTCAATGCTTAGCCAGTCTATTTACAATTCTGCTTTGCCCTTCACTTCTTGCTTTCACAAAGCCTGAAGTCTACCCAGAAGTTAAAGGGTAGGGTGTTCTCTATTTGTTCAGTATTTGTCCAGCCTTGAACATGTACATTGTCCAGCCTTAGGCATGAGAATTTACTCTAAATTCTCCTGTACATGCTGATATATTTTTTTAAATTTTTATTTATTTTGAGAGAAAGAGGTGGGGGTGGAGGGAAAGAGAGAGAGAGAGTCACAATCAGGCTCTGCGCTATCACTGATAGTGATAGGGCTCAATATCATGAACTGTGAGATCATGACCTGAGCAGAAATCAAGAGTCAGACATTCAAACAACTGAGCCATTCAGGCAAACCATGTACATGTAGAGATTTTAAAAGTCCATTCACCACAATGAAGTACCAGCTTACAACCTCTAGGTTGACTATAATATAAAAAGATGGAAAATAACAAATTTTAGTGAGGATATGGAGATACTGGGCTCATCATTCATTATTGATGAGAATGTAAAATGGTGCATCACTGTGGAAAAGTTTGGCAGGAACCAATAGTTCCACTCCTAGATATATACTTAAAAGGACAGAAAACATGTATTCTAATAAATACATGTACACACACTGTTCATAGCAGCATTATTCACAATTACAAAAGTTGGAAACAGTGTCAAATGCCCATCAACAGAAGAATGGATAAACAAATTATTGTATACATATACAATGGAATGTTTTCCAGCCGTAAAATGGAAGAAGTACTAATAAATGCTACTACTTGGATAAACCTTGATTTTTTGTTAGAGTTTAGATAGTGGAGTAGTAGTGGGACCCTATGCTTGCCTCCTCCCTTGAACACAGCTAGGTAGATATCAAATCATTCTGAACACCCAAGAAATCTATCTGAGGACTGAGAGAACAAACTACACAATTAGAGGAAGAAAAGAGGCCACATCATGGAAGGTAGGTGTGGAGATGTGATTTGGGGGAGAAAAGAATCTTGAATTCTGAGGAGGGGAAGGAGCCCTGGATAAACCTTGAACACATTAAGCTAAGTGAAAGAAGCCAGACACAAAAACATCACATTGTTTGATTCCACTCATAGTTAATACTCAGAATAGGTAAGTCCATAGAAACAAAACATGGGATTGGTAATATTGTTTTGGAACTAGATGAAGGTGCTTGCTCATGAAAATGTGTTTTTATTAAGTACCACTTAGTTTTTTACTTTAAAATGTTAATTTTATATTATGTGTATTTCACCCCCATTAAAAATATCCTTTATTCTTCCATGTATCTTCCTTTCCAACCACGTACTTCTTAGGTTTTACATTTTATATATGGCTAAACCTTAATGTTGTCCTATGGCCTAAGATTGTAGCAGCCAACAACTGTCACTTTAAATGTTTTCAGCAAATGCTTCCCAGGAGGCTATTCAAGCCTGAGGAAAGCTCTGCATCAGGTTAAATAAAGAGAAGCCATTGCACTAGTTTTATAGGGAGCCACCATATGGGTTAAAATACAGAACCACAATTATTTGAAAATAATGGTTGTATTTCTCTTTCTGGTACCACCAATCAGATCAGGGGTGCAGAGTGAGGTCTTCCTGGCCACCACCAATCTTGGAAATGGAAAATTGTAGGTATGAAATTTAAAATGCCACAGCTCTTTCTTACCACAAGGCAACAGCTTCTTCATTAAGCCTTTCTCTAGTTGTTATATATTTTAGCTAGATTCCAGAGTACCAAAAATGTTCATTTTTCAGTGTTTACTAGCTTATTAATTGTTTCTATGGAAGGACAGAACCCTGGAATTCCCCACTTCACCATTTTTTGTATGAAATAATCATTGATAGTTCTTTATACATGTTATTTACTAGTCTATTTTCTGAATAGTGTTTACAAATATTTTCCCTCAGTTTGTAGTGTGTCTTTACCTCCTTTTGATATGGCTTTTCAGAGAGCAAAAGTTATTACTATTAACGAGGTCCAATTTATCAGATTTTCTTTTTAGAGATTATGCTTTTGATGAAGCCTTGAACTTTTTGACTAGCCCTAGGTTCCCCAAATTTTGTTTTTGTTCTAAAATTTTATAATGTCGCATTTTATATTTAAGTCAGTGATACAATTTGAGTACAAATTTAAGTCGATGATACCATATGAATACAAATTTTTGGTTCATACTCAAAAAATCAGCATTCTATTTCTGGGTCCTCCATTTTGTTCCATTTATCTATCGATATCTTCCTTTGCTAACATGCTATCTTGATTACTATAGCTGTATATTAAGCTTTAATATCAGGTAAAGTAATTTTCCCATGTTATTCTTTTAAATATGTTTTATCTATTCTAGGGCTTGTGCTTTTTCATATATTTTTTAAAAGCTTGTTTACATCTACAAAACACCATTCTGAATCATTTTTATATGAAATACATTAAACCTATAGGGCAATTTGGGGTAAATTGTCATCTTTACTATGTTGTCTCTTATAATCCATGAACACAGTGTGTCTATTTATTTAAAGTCTATTTAACCATTTTTCAGGATAAAGCTATAGTACATGATTTAACTGTATACCTAATTATCTCGTTTTCTTTGGACTGGTTGCAAATTATATTGACTTAACTTTGGACTCTTTACATTCATTTTTATTATATATAAATGTGATGGATTTTGTGTGTTATATCCTGGGACACTGTTGAATTCACTTACTAATTTTAGTATTTTGCAGATTATTTGTTATTTTTTATGTCGACAATCATGTCATCTGCAAACAGAGATAGTCTTATTTTATCATTTTAAATTTGTATCCCTTTTATTTATTTGTTGTTGCATTATTGAAGTGGCTAGAATTTCCAATATTTTGTTGACTGAAAGTGGTGAAAGCACCCATCTTTGCCTCATTCATGAGGAAAAACATGTCAGTCTTTCACATTTATATATGTTGTTAGCTGTAAGTTATGTAGATGCTCTATCACACTGAAGTAATTTCCTCTCATTCTAACTTGGTGAGAGTTTTTATTATGAATGGGTGTTGGACTTTGTCAAATGTTCAGCTATACCTATTGAAATAGTCATATAATTTACTTCTCTATAATGTTGATATGGTATACTACAATGTTTTTGAATTTTGAAGTAGATTTGCATACCTTGAGTAAATCTCTGTGGACACAGTATATAATGTAAAAAAATAAAATGTTGACTACAGTGATTTAATATTTTGTGGAGGATTTTTGCATATAAGTACATGAGAGATAATGGTATTTAGTTTTCTTTCTTTTTTTTTGTATTCTTTGTCTATAATACTGACTTCATAAAATGAATTTGAAAGTGTTTACTCTCGTATTTACTGGAAAAGGTATGTAAATTTATTGTTAATGTTTGAAATTCTGCAGTCAAACCTTCTTGCTCTTGGGGTTTCTTGTCCAAGAGATTCTAAATTAAGAAATCAGTTTATTTATTAGTTATAGTGCTATTAAAATTATCTATTGTATCTTGGTTGAGTTTTGGTATTGTGTGGTTCTTAAGAAATTGGTCGGTCTCTTGTAAGTTGTATAAAATATGAACTTAAATTTAAAATAGCCCCCTTATTATTTTTTTAATGGCTGCAGGCTTTGTATTCATATTCTCTTTTTCAGTCTTTATATTAGTCCTTCTTGTCTTTTTTCTTTCTTATTTTGCCATGTACATTTATTTACCTTAATTTCTCACTCAACACTACTTTATCTGTCCTCCATGTATTTAGATATTAAAATGCTTTTCCTTTACATTCAGTTGTATGTACTTAAAATAATTTTTTGTGATTTCGTCTTAGACTCATAGAGTATTTAGAAGTAAGTTGTTTCATTTCCAAGTGCTTTGATATTTCCTTGGTGTTTTTCTGTTACTGATTTCTAGTTTAATTATATTATGATAGGTTAACACACTGTTTGGTTTCAGTAGTTTTAAATTTGTTGAGACTGGTTTCATTGACCAGAATATGGTCTGTCTTTGTGAATGTCCCTCAGGTGCTTAGAAAAAATATGCCTTCTATTGATACTGTTTGGTGTGCTGTAGATAACATCAATTAGATCCTGTTGGTTGATGATTTAGTTCAGATTTTCTGTAATATTGCCGGTTTTCTAATAGTTCTATCGGTTGTCTAGAGGGGTTTTTTTTAGTCCTCAACTATAAACTTGGATTTCTCTATTTTTTCTTTCAGCTCCATCTGTGTCTGTTTCATATATTTTAAGTCTTTGTTGTTTGGTATGCTCACATTTAAGATTATTATATTTTCCTGGTGCATTGATTTTTTTTATCATTATGTAATGTCCCTTTTTGTCTCCACTAATATTCTCTATTCTGATGTTTATCTAGTATTAATATGGTGCTTATTTGATTAATTTTTGCATGACATATCTTTTTCCAACCTTTTACTTATAACCTACCTATGGTTTTTATTTTGAAGTCATTTTCTTATTTTCTTTGTTCTTTGTTTCCTTAGATTCCCTCTTCTTTATTCTTACCTTTCAAGGATTATTTTAATATATAATTTTAAGAATTCTATCTGGATTTATTTTTGGAGATAACTGTGTAGTTTTCTTAGTAGTTGGTATAGACAATACAATATGATCTATCAAAGTCTATTCATAATAATATTATACCACTTAGGGTCAAATATGAAAACCTTATGTCCATTTGGGTCTTTTTATCTTCCTTGATTTTAAATATCATTTCCATGAGAATTAGTATGTAATTTGTATTTCAATCATCAAATATTATTTATATAATTTAGGAGGAAATTGAAAGTCTGTGTTATATAGACATATTTTAGCTTCTTTCATTGTTTCTTCCTTTCTGATGATCCAAGATTTTTTTTATCATTTTCTTTAGTTTTGAAGAACTTTCTTAAGCCAATATTTTAGGGTAGGGCTACTAGACACATTTTTTTTTTTTTTTTAGTTTGAGAATGCTTTTATTTTATCCCATTCCTAAAAGAGTTTGCCAGATGTCAAACTTCTAGTTGACAATTCTTTCCTTTCACTTCCTCTGGCCTGCATGGTTACAAAGGAGAAATGTTCTGTCATTGAAATTGGTGTCCCCACATTGGTAATGCCTCATTTATCTCTGGCTGCTTTCAAGAATTTTTCTTTGTCTTTACTTTTAAAGATTTTAATTATGATTTTTTTTTGGTGTGGATTTGTTTGGGCTTATCCTATGTGGGATTTGCTATTATTTTGGATTAACAGGTCACTATTATTTTTAATATTTGGAAAGTTTTCATTATTTCCTCAAGTAGTATTTAAGCTTCATTCTCTTTCCTTTTCATCTGGGACTCTGATGGTATGAATATTTAGTCTATTGTTATTGTCCCACAAGTCTAAGGCTTTGTTTATTTTTTTCCAGTCTGGATTCTGTTTTTCAGAAAGGGTTAATTTTATTTTTCTGTCTTCAACTTCAATGATCCTATCTTATTTCATCTCTGCTCTACTATTAACCCCATCAAGCACATATTTTAAATTTCTGTTATTGCATTTCTCAGTTCTATAATTTCCTTTTACATCTTGTTATAACTTCTGTTTGCTTAGATTTTATACTTTTTCATTTGTTGCAAGAGAATTTATAATTGTTGAAGAATTTTATGGTGGCCTTTGAAACTCCTGTCAGAAAATTGTAACATCTGTTTCCTCTTGGTATGAATATCAGTTGATTGTTCTTTCTCATCAAAGTTGTGATTTTCTTGGTTCTTAGTATGCTGAATGATTTTCAGTTATATCATAGATCTATGCCTATCATATTTGGAGACTCTAGGACCTACTTATATCTTATTTTAGCAGATAGTCACCCTGTTTGGGTGCAGCATGTAGGTTTTATTCCACTTTTATGGGCTCCTCCAATAGAGTTCAATTTTTAGAGCATTTGTGGTGTTATTTTGGCCTACTTAGTTTATCTGGTTCTTCTAGGCCTCCAACCGGTCCCTGCTGGTGTACCTAAGTGGGATGAAGGGGATTCCCTTAGTCATGTTGTTTGGTGTCTCTAATTGGGGATGGGATGTGGTGAGATACCCCTACCAATTCCCTCCTGTTGCCCTAGTCTTCTGGGCAGGAGAAGAGAGTCTTGGGCAGCTAAAGAAGAGATAAAAGAAGAGATAAAAGAAGTCAAATATAGTCAGGATGAAATTAAAAGTGTGATAAACGAGATGCAATCTCAAATGGGTGCCATGACGGCAAGGAGAGACAAATCAGATTAGCACATTAACAATATAGAAGACAAAATTGTGGAGAATAATGAAGCAGAAAAAAAGTGGGAAAACAAAAGCAAAAGAGCACAATACAAGACTTAGAGAACTCAGTAACTTATTAAAATGGAGTAACATCCAAATCTTAGGAATCCCAGAAGATGAAGAGAGAAGAAAAGGGGCAGAAGTTTTATGTGAGCAAGTTACAGTGGAAAAGTCCTAATCTGGGGAAGGACACAGATATCAAAATACAAGAAGCACAGAGAACTCTCATTAGATTCCACAAAAACTGACTATCACCAAGGCATATAATAGTAAGATTCACAAAACACACAGACAAGGAAACAATTATGAAAGCAGCAAGGGGAAAAAAGTCCTTAACATATAAAGGAAGAGAGATCAGGTTCACAGCAGACCTATCCACAGAAACTTGGCAGGCCAGAAAGGAGTGGCAGGTTATATTCAAGGTGCTGAATCAAAAAAATATGCAGAGAAGAATTCTTTATCCAGCAAGGCTGTCATTCAAAATAGAAGGAGGGGAGCATCTGGGTGCCTCACTTGGTTGAGTGTCTTGCTTCGGCTCAGGTCATGATCTCACAGCAGGCTCTTTGCTGACAGCTCAGAGCCTGAAGCCTGCTTTGGATCCTGTGTCTCCATCTCCACCCCTCCCCTGCTCATGCTCTGTCTCTTTCTGTCTCTCAAAAATAAATAAACATTAAAAACAATTTAATAGAAGGAGAGAGAAAGGGTTTCCCAGACAAACAAAAACTAAAGGAATTCGTGACCACTAAACCAGCCCTAGAAGAAATTTTAAGGGGGACGCTTTGAGTGGAGAAAAGATGAAGCAAAACAGAAAAGATCAAATGCAACAAAGACTAGAAAGGACCAGAGAACAATACCAACTCTTCAGTGCAACACAATAGCACTGAATTCGTGTCTTTCAGTACTCACTCAAAATATCAATGGACTGAATGTTCCAGTCAAAAGACATAGAGTATCAGAATGGATAAGAAAAAAACCCATCTATATGCTTCTAACAAGAGACCCATTTTAGATCTAAAAACACCTGTAGATTGAAAGTATATGGATGGAGAGCCATCTATCATGCTAATGGTTGCCAAAAGAAAGCTGGAGTAGCCATACATATTTCAGAAAATCTAGATTTTAAAATAAAGACTGTAACAAGAGATGAAGAAGGGCATTATATTATAATTAAAGGGTCTATCCACCAAGATTTAAAAATTGTAAATATTTATGCCCCCAATGTGAACACCCAAATTTATAAATCAATTAATCACAAGCATGAAGAGATTTGTTGACAATAATACCATAATAGTAGGGGACTTTCAACACCCAACTTACAGCAATGAACAGATCATCTAAACAGAAAGCCAACAAGGAAACAATGGCTTTGAATGACACACTAGACCGAATGCACTTAATAGATATATTCAAAACATTTCATTCTAAAGCAGCATAATATACATTTTTCTTGAGTGCACATTGAACATTCTCCATAATAAATCACATCCTGGGACACAAATCAGCCCTCAACAAGTACAAAAAGATCGAGATCATACCTTGGATATTTTCAGAACACAATGCTATGAAACTTGAAATCAACCACAAGAAAAAATTTGGAAAGATTATGAACACTATGAGATTAAAGAACATCTTACTAAAGAATGAAAGGGTTAACCAAGAAATTAAAGAGGAAATTAAAAAGTACATGAAAATGAAAACATGACAGCCCAAAACCTCTGGGATGCAGCAAAGGTGGTCATAAGAGGGAAGTATGTAGAAATCTAGGCATTCCCAAGAAGAAAGAAAGGTCTCAAATATACAACTCAACACGTTTCTGGAAGCAAGGGAACCAAAAGCAAAAATGAACTACTGGGACCTCATCAAGATAAAAAGCTTCTACACAGTGAAGTAAACAATCAGCAAAACTAAAAGGCAACCAACGGAATAGGAGAAGATATTTGCAAATGGCATATCAGATAAAGGGTTAATATCCAAATCTATAAAGAATTTATCAAACTCAACACCCCCAAAAACAAATAATCCAGTGAAAAAAATGGGCAAAAGACATGAATAGACACTTTTCCAAAGAAGTCATCCAGATGGCTAATGGGCATGTGAAAAAATGCTCAACATTGCTCATCATCAGAGAAATGAAAATCAAAACCACAATGAGATACCACCTCACACCTGTCAGAATGGCTAACATTAACAACTCAGGAAACAACAGATGTTGGCAAGGTGCAGAGAAAGAGGAAAATTTTTGCATTGTTGGTGGTAAAGCAATATGGTGCAGCCACTCTGGAAAACAGTATGGAGATTTCTCAGAGAAAGACAAATATATTTCACATATATGTGGAATTTAAGATACAAAACAGATGAACATAAGGGAGGGAAAGCAAAAATAATATAAAAACAGAGATGGAGGCTAACCATAAGAGACTCTTAAATACTGAGAAGCAATTGTGGGTTGCTAGAGAGGTTGAGTGGGGACATGGGCTAAATGGGTTATGGGCATTAAGGAAGACACTTGGAATGAGCACTGGGTGTTATACGTAAGTGATGAATCACTAAATTATATTCCTGAAATCATTATTTTACCATATGTTAACTAACTTGGGTTTAAATTTTAAAAAGTGCATCCTCTTAACTTTGATCTGAAATGTAACATTTACCATTTATCCAATGTGTGTACAGGTCAGGAGAGGATTTCCAATTCTGATGTTTTTGGTTATATTGGTTGCTTCTACTGTATTACCTCATTTTGCTAACGATTATCATTTTAAAACTAGTATTGATATGTTATGATGATATTAAAATTGTATTATTGGAAATTTTTAATTGATTATTGATATGTTAATATGAATTTTCTTTTTATATTGATTTTATTGCCAGCAAATTTTCACAGTGTTTACGTTATTTCTAATAATATTATATGCATCATTTTGGATTGTCCTGTAAAAATTTATTTACTTTTAAGTATAGACTTCATTCTTTTCTTCTAATATTTATGTTTTCTTCTTCCTTTGCCTTAATACCCTGTCATTGTTTCGGACCTCATGCATAATGTCATATACAATTGGTCATATCAGACATCCTTAACTCATTCCCAACTCTAAGGAAAGATTTTCAATAACAAATATTTAAGTATGGTGTTTGTTGTACATTTAACATACCTGTCCTTTACCTGCCTGGCTCAGTCAGTACAGCATGCAGCTTGATCTCAGGATCGTGGGTTCCAGCCCCACATTGACTATAGACATTAATTGAAAAAAAGTTATTTCTGGTAGCATACCTATCCTTAATCAAGTAAACTGTTTACTTCTCTCCCTAGTTTATCAAATGCATTTCTCAAATTACTTAAAAGTATCATATATTCTTATACTTTAATGTAATATTATATATTTATTTATTTTCTAATATTAAACCAAAATTGCATTTATTATGGAAACCCAACTTTGGTTTCTTGTGTGTATTGCTAAACTTATTTTATTTATGTTTTGGCTTAGGATAGTTTATCTACTAATATGTCATGATGTGAGATTGGCCTGAAATTTTTCCCATCATAAATGTCTTTGATGAGTTTTGGTATTAATGTTATACTAGCTTATAAATAAGTTAGCAATTAGTCCCTATATCTCTAGTCTCTAGGAAACTTTAAGACTGTGATTATGTGTTGAGCCACCTGCGTGATTCAGTCAATTAAGCAGCCGTCTTCAGTTCAGGTCATAATCTTAGAGTTTGTGGGTTTGAGCCCTGCATTGGGCTCTGTGATGACAGCTCAGAGCCTGGAGCCTGCTTCAGGTTCTGTGTCTCCTCCTCTCTCTGCCCCTCTCCCACTTGTACTCTCCCTCTGTCTCTCAAAAATGAATAAACGTTAAAAAAAAAAGTCTGTAATTATGTGTTTCCTAAATATTTGGTAGAACTAACTGGTGACGACAATTCAGTCTGAAATTTTGACTACTGCTCTATTCTTCAGTGATTATGGGATTATTCAGATTTCATATTTCTTCATGGGTCTGTTTTGATTATTTTCTAGATACCACTCTTTCCATAAAAATTTCAAATATATTATAATGAAGTTGTTTATAATGCCCACATATTATGTTTTCCAAAAAAAATAATTATAAAGCATTTCAAACCTTTACAAATATGTAGAACAGCATGATGAACTCCATACTGCCACTACCCACAGTCTAAGATTATCAAGATTTTGCCAACTCATTGACCTTATTTTTATTTTATTTTCTTGATTTTCTTCTGTCTTCTTTTTCTTGAAGAATTTCATGAAAGATTTCTGATATCATTTCATTCCTATATATTTTGTTAAGCATGTCTAAAAGTGTAAAATTGTATTTGTATAGCCTTTGTTTCCATAACACCTAACAATTTAACCATTATTTTTTGGTTGTATATAACACCCAGGTCATAATCTAATTTACACAATTTTCTCAAAATAGTATTTTTAATTTGAATTATTTGAACTAAGATTCAAATTAGCTTTATAAAATGTAGTCAGTTGTGTCTTTTGTGTCTTATTTACTCTAAAGCAACCTTTACTTAATATCATTGGTTATTTTAAGAAAGAGCAGTTTGTTCTGTAGAATGAATCAACATTCTGGATAAATTTGGTTACTTCTTTATCATGTTGTTTAACTTGTGTCTCTATCCCTTCTATTTTAGATAAATTGTATGTAATTGCTAAGGCTTGATTAGATTCAAATAGTGTTTGCTATCATCCTATTTTTTATGAGAACTTCCAGGCTTACATTGAATATTAATTGCTTTAAAACTGGAATATTTTTTTTTTCTGAGTCCTTGGTCCTTGTTTCTTTTAGTGGGAAATTGTATTTAAAGATAATTATTTGTGATCCAGGATGCTTACTGTGAGTGTGTGTATAATATGAATATTATATGCACACTGTGACTATTATATGTATACATATAGTGTTATGGTAATAAAGTAATAGCTATAAAGTTATAATTATAGAGCTATAGTTATAGTGTTATGTTTATAGTTATATAGTTATAGAGTTACATTGTTACAAATATAGTTGGAATTATAGTTACATTTAGAGTACTATAGTAATACTGCTATAGTTACAGTGTTTACTAATAGTTACACTTATGTAGTTTTGTGTTATATTTTAGTTACCATGTTGCAATTTAGTTGTAATGTTATAGTTAGTAGAGTTACCATTATTAATTTGTAATGAAAGCCTTTTAATTATATTGATAACCATAATTTTAGTTTTATAAAGTTATAGCATTATTATAGCACTATGATTACAGTATGGAGTTATTATTATATTTATAGTGATAAACTATGGACACAGTATTACTTTTATAGTTACAAGTGATAGTGTTATAGATACAGAGTTATAGTATGTTGGCCATGATATACATACAGTGTTAGCACTGTAGTTATAGTGTTAGTATTATAATTATTATGGGCCTATTATATTGATGGTATTACAGTTATAATTGTAGTGTTATAATGCTATAGTTACAATATTATGGTCAGAATTAAATTCTTACGGTTTTATAGTTATAACTACTGCAATATAGTTGTAGAAGTTGGTTACAACTATATAGTAAAAGTTATAGAATCATAGTTACTGTTAAAAGTTTAGAGTTTTAGGGACACCTTGGTGGCTCAGTGGGTTAAGCATCAGACTTGGGCTCAGGTCATGATCTTGTGGTCCGTGAGTTTGAGCCCTGCATCAGTCTCTGTGTTGACAGCTCAGAGCCTGGAGCTTGTTTCAGATTCTGTGTCTCCCTCTCTTTCTGCCCCTGCCCCACTCACAATCTCTCTCTCTCTCAAAAATCAGTAAACATTTAAAAAAATTAGACTTAAATTTCATAATCATAGTTATTAATAATTTAAGATTTGTTGTTACAGTTACAGTGTTAGAATGTTATGGTAGGGAGTTGTTTATATTCATAGTTATCATCCTATAGTTGTAAGTGTAGTGCTAGTGTTACAGATATTATGCTATAGTTATAGTGTTAGTCTTATAGTGATACTGTTATAGTTGTGACTATAATGCTATAGTTGTACTGCTATAGTTATAATTATAGTTTTATGGTTTTGGTGATAGCCTGGTGGTTTTAATGATGGTGATTTCATCATAGTTACAATGTTATGGTTATGGTTATATTGTTTCAACCATTGTTAGTGTTATATAATTTAGTATTATAGTTATCAGACTATGGTTATAGTGTAATAATTATAAAGTTTAATTATCAATTTATGTTTTTATTTATAATTTTTACTTCTAATGATGCATCATTATAATTATAATTATATAGTTATACTGTTATCATTATATATGTACTGTTATAATTTTATAGTTGTACTGTTAAGGTTTCAGTCTTAATATTGTAGTGATTATGGTTTTGTTATAGTTACAATGTTATGGTTGTAGTTATATTGTTAAAGTTATACTGTTGCTGTTATGTTTTAGTATTATAGCACAATAGTAAGAGTGCTATAAAATCGTAGTTACAATTATAAAATTATTGTGTTGTAGTATTGTAAAGCTACTGTGATAGGACTATAATTATATTCAGGTACTAAATAAGAGCTATAGTGCTGTCATATATTTACCATGCTATAGTTTTATATATAGTACTGTTGTACTTATAATGCTCCAATTTGATAATGCTATAACTATTATTACAGTGATATTATAATTACAGAACTATAATTATTTTTACAGTGTTGGACATATAATTGTTAGTGTTATAGTCACAGGGCTAATGTACTAGGTATAGAGATATTGTTATAATTATCATGCTGTGGTTATAGTGGCGGTATTATAGTTATAATGTTAAGTTTAAGTATAGCACTATTATATAACTTTAGTATTATAAGTATAGAAGTATAAATATTACTCTATAACACGAAAACTATGTTCTAATGTGAAAATTACAGATTATTATTGAAAAAATGGTAGTGTCATATTGACAATTATAATTGTCAGAGTTATGATTATATTCATAGAATTATAATTACAGGTCAGAGTTATAATTATATTCATAGAATTATAATTACAGGTATATTTTATAGCAGTAGTGATCATTCTGTAATAATAAAGTGTAAAGGTAATATTCATATTGGTATAATTATGGATATGATGCTATTGATATATCATGTTAATGTAATAAAGGTTAGTGTTATAGCTAAATTATGGCATTATACTAATGGTCATATATATTGTATTATAGTTATAGTGTTATGGGAGGCATAATAGTTACAGTATGTTAGTTTTGGTGTTAAAAATGTTGCAAGAGTGACAGTAATATCTTAGTGATAGTGTTATGCAATAGAGATAGTGATAAGGGTATAACTTTAGTCTTTTGATCATAGCAATAGATTATGACTTTAGTTATAGAGTAATAGTTATGGAACCAAAGTTACAGTGTCATGGTTTCAGCTATAAGTCATAGTTCTAGTTATAGTGCTATAGTTATTGATATAGAATTATATTTACTCTTATCAAGTTATAGAGCTATAGTTATTTTATTCTTATATCACTGTAGCTATAGTGTAGCACTATAGTTGTAATGAAATAGATGTATTTACAGTACTTTAGTTATATTCATAGTGATACAGTAATAATTGTATTTGTAGTTATCACAATCAATATAATGCTAATATTATAATGTTTTTATTATACCTGTGGTTATAGTTAGAAAGTGTTATTTTTTTATATTTCAGTTATAGAATAATATTTAGATACTTTTATACTTACATGCTTAAAATACAGTGTTGTAAAGTTTTAGTTATTCAATTATGGTTAAAGTGTTAGGAATCGAGTTATAATTATATGGCATTCATCATAATTATAGTAATAGCACTATATTAATAGTGATGGATTTATAGTGTTATAGTGTTATAGTTGCTAGCATAGTGTTAGCTATAGTGCTCTAGTGCTATAGTTGTAGAGTGTTAGTATTACAGTGTTGATGATATAGTTATAGTGTTAGTGTTACAGTTTAGTATTATATTGCAATAATAGATATAAGTATAGTGATATAGTATCATTGATATAATTCCAATGATATATTTATAATGATAGCATAGGGAGGAGGGAAGATGGCGGCGTAGGAGGACGCTGGGCTCACCGCGCGTCCTGCTGATCACTTAGATTCCACCTACACCTGCCTAAATAACCCAGAAAACCGCCAGAGGATTAGCAGAACGGAGTCGCCGGAGCCAAGCGCAGACGAGAGGCCCACGGAAGAGGGTAGGAAGGGCGGCGAGGCGGTGCGCGCTCCATGGACTGGCGGGAGGGATCCAGGGCGGAGGGGCGGCTCGCCGGCCAAGCAGAGCCCCCGAGTCTGGCTTGCAAAAAGCGGAGGGGCCTGACGGACTGTGTTCCGACAGCAAGCACGACGTAGCGGCTGGGAGGTCATAAGTTAACAGCTCTGCTCAGAAAGCGGGAAGGCTGGAGGACAAAGGGAAGGAAAGCTGCTGAGCCCCCGGACGACAGAGCTCAGTTTGGGGAGGAACAAGGCGCTCGCCAGCGCCATCTCCCCCGCCCATCCCCCAGCCAAAATCCCAAAGAGAACCAGTTCCTGCCAGGGAACTTGCTCGCTCAGCGCAAACACCCAACTCTGCGCTTCTGCGGAGCCAAACCTCCCGCAGCGGATCTGACTCCCTCCTGCTGCCACAGGGCCCCTCCTGAAGTGGATCACCTAAGGAGAAGCAAGCTAAGCCTGCCCCTCCTGCCCCTGTGCACCTTGCCTACCCACCCTAGCTAAGACGCCAGATCCCCAGCATCACAAGCCTGGCAGTGTGCAAGTAGCCCAGACAGGCCACCCCACCCCGCAGTGAATCTCACCACTAGGAGAGGGGAAGAGAAGGCACGCACCAGTCTGACTGTGGCCCCAGCGGTGGGCTGGGGGCAGACATCAGGTCTGACTGCGGCTCCGCCCACCAACTCCAGTTATACACCACAGCACAGGGGAAGTGCCCTGCAGGTCCTCATCACGCCAGGGACTATCCAAAATGACCAAGCGGAAGAATTCCCCTCAGAAGAATCTCCAGGAAATAACAACAGCTAATGAGCTGATCAAAAAGGATTTAAATAATATAACAGAAAGTGAATTTAGAATAATAGTCATAAAATTAATCGCTGGGCTTGAAAACAGTATAGCTGACAACAGAGAATCTCTTGCTACAGAGATCCAGGGAGTAAGGAACAGTCACGAGGAGCTGAAAACGCTTTAAATGAAATGCATAACAAAATGGAAACCACCACGGCTCGGATTGAAGAGGCAGAGGAGAGAATAGGTGAACTAGAAGATAAAGTTATGGAAAAAGAGGAAGCTGAGAAAAAGAGAGATAAAAAAATCCAGGAGTATGAGGGGAAAATTAGAGAACTAAGTGATACACTAAAAAGAAATAATCTACGCATAATTGGTATCCCAGAGGAGGAAGAGAGAGGGAAAGGTGCTGAAGGGGTACTTGAAGAAATCATAGCTGAGAACTTCCCTGAAGTGGGGAAGGAAAAAGGCATTGAAATCCAAGAGGCACAGAGAACTCCCTTCAGACGTAACTTGAATCGATCTTCGGCACGACATATCATAGTGAAACTGGCAAAATACAAGGATAAAGAGAAAATTCTGAAAGCAGCAAGGGGTAAACGTGCCCTCACATATAAAGGGAGACCTATAAGACTCGTGACTGATCTCTCTTTTGAAACTTGGCAGGCCAGAAAGAGTTGGCACGAGATTTTCAGTGTGCTAGACAGAAAAAATATGCAGCCGAGAATCCTTTATCTAGTAAGCCTGTCATTTAGAATAGAAGGAGAGATAAAGGTCTTCCCAAACAAACAAAAACTGAAGGAATTTGTCACCACTAAACCAGCCCTACAAGAGATCCTAAGGGGGACCCTGTGAGACAAAGTACCAGAGACATCACTACAAGCATAAAACATACA
>NW_024420481.1:5919164-5982306 GCF_014898765.1 Herpailurus yagouaroundi
AAAAAAAGAGGTTAGAGTGGGAGAGAGCCAAAGCATAAGAGACTGTTGAGAACTGAGAGCAAACTGAGGGTTGATGGGGGGTGGGAGGGAGGAGAGGGTGGGTGATGGGTATTGAGGAGGGCACCTTTTGGGATGAGCACTGGGTGTTGTATGGAAACCAATTTGACAATAAATTTCATATATAAATAAAAAAAAAAAAAGAACTTCCAACACTATGTTAAGCAACAGTGGTGAGAGTGGACATCCGTGTTGTGTTCCTGATCTCAGAGGGAATGCACTCAGTTTTTCCCCACTGAGGGTGATATTAGCTGTGGGCTTTTCATAAATGGCTTTTATGATGTTTAAGTATGTTCCTTCTATCCCGACTTTCTGAAGGGTTTTTATTAAGAAAGGGTGCTGGATTTTGCCAAATGCCTTTTCTGCATCGATTGACAGGATCATATGGTTCTTGTATTTTCTTTTATTAATGTGATGTATCACATTGATTGATTTGGGAATATTGAACCAGCCCTGCAGCCCAGGAATGAATCCACTTGATCATGGTGAATAATTCTTTTTATATACTGTTGAATTTGATTTGCTAGTATCTTGTTGAGAATTTTTGCATCCATATTCATCAGGGATATTGGCCTGTAGTTCTCTTTTTTTGTTGAGTCTCTGTCTGGTTTGGGAATCAGAGTAATGCTGGTTTCATAGAATGAGTCTCAGAGTTTTCTTTCCCTTTCTGTTTTTTGGAACAGCTTAAGAAGGATAGGTATTATCTGTGCTTTAAATGTCTGGTAGAACTCCCCTGGGAAGCCATATGGTCTTGGACTCTCATTTGTTGGGAGATTTTTGATAACTTACTCAATTTCTTCACTAGTTATGGGTCTGTTTAAATTGTATATTTCTTCAAGTTTGACTTTTGGAAGTCTGTGGGTGCTTAGGAATTTACCATTTCTTCCAGGTTGTTCAGTTTGTTGGCATATAATTTTTCTTAATCTTCCCTGATAATTGCTTTTGTTTCTGAGGAATTGATTGTAATAATTCCATTTTCATTTGTGATTTTATCAGTTTGGTTCCTCTCCCTTTTCTTTTTGTGAAACCTGGCTAGACGTTTATCAATTTTGTTTATTTTTTCAGAAAACCAGCTCTTGGTTTCATTGATCTGCTCCACTGTTTTTTTTTTTTTTTTTATAGATTCTATATTGTTTATTTCTGCTCTGATCTTTATTATTTCTCTTCTTCTGCTGGGTTTGGGGTGTTTTCTCTGTTCTGCCTCTAGTTCCTTTAGGTGTGCTGTTATATTTTATATTTGGGATTTTTCTTGTTTCTTGAGATAGGCCTGGATTGCAATGTATTTTACTCTCAGGACTGCTTTCACTGCATCCCAAAGCATTTGTGTTGTTGTATTTTCATTTTCATTTGTTTCAATATATTTTTTTTTCCCTAATTGCCTGGTTGACCCATTTATTCTTTAATAGGGTGTTCTTTAATCTCCATGCTTTTGGAGGTTTTCCAGACTTTTTCCTGGGGTTGATTTCAAGTTTCATAGCATTGTTGTCTGATAGTGTGCATGATATGATCTCAATTCTTTTATACTTACTAAGGGCTATTTTGTGACCCAGTATGTGATCTATCTTGGAGAATGTTTGGTGTGCAGTTGAGAAGAAAATATATTCCATTTCTTTGGAATGCAGAGTTCTAAATATATCTGTCAAGCCCATCTGATCTAATGTATCATTAAGGGCCCTTGTTTCTTTATTGATTCTCTGTCTAGATGACCTCTCCATTGTTGTAACTGGAGTATTAAAGTCCCCTGCAATTACCACATTCTTATCAATAAGGTTGCTTATGTTTGTTATTGTTTCATACATTTGTGTGCTTTCAAATTCGGTACATAGACATCTATAATTTTAGCTCTTCTGGATGGATTGATCTTGTAATTATTATATAATATCCTTCTTCATCACAGGTCACATTCTTTAAAGTCTCGTTCGTCTGATGCAAGTATGGCTACTCCAGCTTTCTTTTGACTTCCAGTAGCATGATAGATATTCTCCATCCCATCACTTTCAATTTGTAGGTGTCCTCAGGTCTACAATGAGTCTTTTATAGACAGAAAATAGATGGATCTTGATTCTTTATCCATTCTGGCACCTTATGTCTTTTGGTTGGAGAATTTAGTCCATTTACATTCAATGTTATTATTGAAAGATATGGGTTTAGAGTCATTGTAATATCTGTAGGTTTCATGCTTGTAGTGGTGTTTCTGGTACTTTATGGTCCTTGCAACATTTCACTCACAGAGTCCCCCTTAGGTTCTCTTCTAGGACTGATTTACTGGTGACGAATTCCTTCAGTTTTTGTTTCTTTGAAAAAAATCTCTCCTTCTATTCGGAATGACAGGTTTTCTGGGTAAAGGATTCGTGGCTGCATATATTTTCTGTTCGTCACATTGAAGATTTCCTGCCATTCTTTTCTGGCCTACCAAGTTTCAGTAGATAGGTCTGCTCCTACCCTTATGTGTCTACCTTTGTATGATAAAGCCCATTTATCCCTAGCTGCTTTCAGAATTCTCTCTTTATCCTTGTATTTTGCCAGTTTCACTATGCTATGTTGTGCAGATCAAGTTATGTCTGAAGGGAGTTCTCTGTGCCTCTTGGATTTCAATGCCTGTTTACTTCCCCAGATCGAGGAAGTTCTCAGCCTTGATTTATTCAAGTACACCTTCAACCCCTTTCTCTCTCTTCTTCTTCTTCTGAAATTCCTATGATACAGATATTGTTCCATTTGATTGAATCACTTAGTCCTCTAATTCTCCCCTCATACTTCTGGATTTTTTAAATCTCTCTTTTACTTCTCTTCCTCTTTTTCCATAATTTTGTCTTCTAATTCACCTATTCTCCCTTCTGCCTCTTCAATCTGAACTGTGGCCACCTCCATTTTATTTTGCACCTCATTTATAGCATGTTTTTAGTTCCTCATGACTACTTTTTAGTCTCTTGATCTCTGTAGCAGTAGATTCTCTGCTGTCTTCTATGCTTTTCTCAAGCCCAGCCATTAATTTTATGACTATTATTCTAAATTCTTGTTCAGTTATACTGGTTAAATTGTTTTTGATTAATTCCTTAGCTGTCACTACTTTCTGGAATTTCTTTTGAAGAGAATTTTTCTGTTTTGTCATTTTGGCTAGCTTTCTGTCCCTTATGCACTTCAAAAGATTGTTGTGTGCTCTGCATCTGGGAGCACTGCTATATTAAAGGAGGGTCATACACTGTGTGGGGCCTCCCCTTCAGGAGGTGTTTTTTTGGAGATTGTTACTTGCTCTCTGTTGTGAGTTTGGTTGTTTTATTACCCTACTGGTAGTGATATTTTGGACCCTCCACCAGGTGTGCTTTGATATGTTCCTTGGAGTAGCCCTGTAAAGGAAAACAGATAGACAAACAAACAACAAAAACATGCAAACGTGCAAACATACAAACAACAGAAACAAACAAATAAACAAGAACAAAAAGCTAAAGACTAAAAACAAAAAACCCCAAAACACTGACGCCAGTAAAGAAGAGGGTGGAGGTGGTGCTGATGGAAGAGCACATACAAAGAGCGAAATGACAGGAGTAGGGGAGGGGAGAAAAATAAACATTGACTAGGCAGAGAGACTAAAAGGCTTAGTCCAGAGAGAGAGAAAGGAAAATAAAGAAGGAGGAGGGGACAACAAAATGAAGATAAAGTTGCCCAGATAGAGAAACTATATGGTTTGATTATTCCACAGAGAGAGAAAGGAGTGTAAAGAAGGAGGTGTAGAATGTGTATCAAGACAATGGATTAAACATGTCTGTTTAGACAGACCAATAACCAGAGTAACCATCCTAGGGGAGGCAAGAGATAAGGAGGAGAAATGGGGGCTAGGGGAGAATATATCTATATATCCAGAATTGACCTAAAGTTAATTCAGGCAATGCTGCATTGCTTGTTGGCAGGAGCTTTCTGCAGGCTCTGTGCTGCTAAGGTGGATAGGTAATTACCCAATGCAAATGGGCGTGGTTTGGTGTAGTCTGGACCCACCTCCACCATGGGCCCCAGGAGTGATCCCTTAAGCCCTGTCTTGGAGGTCATTGGTGGGGGGGGGGTTGGAAATGGTGATCCCCCAGTCTCTTCTCCACAGAGACAGACCCGGTGGACTCTGTTTGAGTTGTCCTCACTGTGTCCCGGCAGGTGCAGACGGGGCAGTCCTTCTCACTCTGCCAACTCCCCTGACTCTGTGCTTGGCTAAGATTCAAAGTTCTGCTCAGTGTGCTCTGGCACTGGGGAAGCACCTCTCAGTTCAGCTGATATGTAGTCCAGGCTAGCTTTGTCTGTGACGCCACACTTCAGGGAGGACTGCCTTCTATTGTGGAATGAGAGCTGACGCCCTTGCCACAAGCCCCAGTGGTGGAGGATGCTGGCAGGCTTTGTCTTTTCCCACAGAACTCCAGGGAGACAGCAGCCTTTTCCTCCTGCAGACTGCACCCTAGCCCCAGACACTTTGCCTGGGGGTGGCGGACGCAGGCAGATTTTGTACTATCATGCAGCTTTCCAGGGAAGGAACCACTTTTTCCAACTGCAGGCTGAGCCCCTGGCCTACCACCACACCCAGGCCCCTGGCTCCCCTCCTCCCCAGTTGTGCAAACAGGGAGCTGGCTCAAGTCCAAAGAAAGCTCCAAAATTAGAGATTGGATCCCTCTCAGTCTCAGTCCCAGGTCTTTCTCCTGTCCAGATATGGCCGTACACTTCCCTAGCCACTCTTTCTCTTCCCTTGTCTCTCTGCAGACAGGGGTCCCTCCCCTCTGTGCCTACACGGCCTCTTTTTATCTCCCCCAGTTCACAGTCACCCACCTATCTTTTTTCCAGCTTGCCCATTTTCTTCCTGGTAGATTCAGTCTCTTTTCCTCCCAGGCTCTGGTGTTCAAATCCTTTGGCTTCTGCACTTCCTTGTTTGAGAGACACAGGAAACATGGATTCCCCTACTTCTCTGCCATGTTGGCCCCTCCTCCAGGGTCTTTCATATTAATTTTAAAATAATTCTCTAATGTTCAGAAAGGAAAGAAGAAATATTTTATTATGTCTTCCTGTAGTGGAATGTGGAATATTTGTTTTAAGTTTTCAGTTCTTGTGTCCTTAATTAAGTTACTATATTTTACTTCATAAGGTGATCTACTTTTTGTGTTTCTTTTAATCTTTGGTATTGTTAGGTTTTGTCATTATTGTGAATGGGCTATTTTTTTCACATCACTTTTCAACTAGTCTATAAATATTAAAAATAAAGGATTCTATATTTTAATCTTAATTTTCATTCTTTTCACTATATACTTCTATGTTTTCCAGCTGAAAAATCAAATTATCTGAAAATAATTATACCTCTCCTCTTCCAATATTTATATAGAATATTTAATTACATTTTCTTATTGCATCTGTAAGATCTTTAAATTAATGTTGAATAATAGTGGTTAAATAATAGTGGTTATAGAGGGCACTTTTAAGTTATTCTTTATTATTAATGAAAATTACTTCAGAAATTCAACATTTAGAACAAAGTTTCCTTGTTTGTTTTTTGTTGTACAACCCTCATAATTTTAAATATGTTACCTTTGTATCAGCTGGAATGTTTTATTGGAAATGTCAGAGGATTTTATCAAAGGATTTTCTGGCATTTGTTTATATAATATACTTTTATTGTTGTAATGAATTATATTTATACAGAAATGGATGATGTTTGAATTTTTACTTTGTCATGTTGCATTACTCTTTTGATATACATTTAAATTGTGTTTGTTAATATGTCGTGAATTTTTAAATTTTTTTCATCAACATGAATGGGCATGGTGGAATCCAATTTAGTTTATATTGTGGAAGGATGTCAAACCTAATCATAGCCATGGTAAAACAATAATTAAGATAATAACCATATTTTCTTTAACTCTATTAAGAAAGATAGATACAAAAATGCCTGAATGAATTTAAATCCAGAGACATCTTGGCCTTTCATATATTAGCAAAGAGCAGTGGCTTTTCTCAATTATAGTCTAGATGGAGTAGAGATTTAGGGGTTTCAGGGGTTTGTAGAAGTAGTGATTGTGTCACATATTAAAAAGACTTTATAAGGTAGAGGAAACACCAGAGTTCAAAATTGCAGTATAGGCTTGTATAATGGATTGGAAACAAAAACATCCTTGAACACAAAAATAAATTGTTTAGACTACCAGTATGACCATCCTCCACCCCACATTGGGAATTTTGCTAAGTATATTATAGTGGAAATAAAGTTTAAAATAAAATAAATATGTTCTAGTGTTGTGCAGATTAGTTACGCTTATATTTCAGGACTGTGCCAAAGTTTAATTTATTTGAGCCAAAACTGAAGCTATGACTGAACTTGTTACAAGCTCAGACACTGACAAGATCAAATGTATCAGCCTCTCAGCAGGGGAAGTTTTATGATGGACTCAAGATCAGTCAGAAAACTTGTTAATCTAATTTAAAACCACAAGGAAACACAATCTAGTTAAACCAGTGGCCTAAAGCCTGCTCAGCACATTTTTGAGAATCCAAATAATCATCCCCTTACTGTAGTCAGTGGACAGGGAAACAAACTTGTAGAAAAAAGAATATATATGTATAAATATATATATATATATATATATATATATATATATATATTACAAAATGAATGGATTACACATATATCTCTACTGTTCTTCAGTTGACAATGTTCAATGTTTAGCATAGTATATAAACCTAAGAGACTTTAAAACAAGGTAGAAAAATTTGCAACTACAACAAAAAAGTGCAACAAAAGCAGAAACACACATGACACAGATATTAGAATTATCAGTCAGAAACTTAAGAGACACTATGAAAACATTGTAGTGGGAAGACTTAAGATGGTGGAGGAGTAGGGAAGCCCTAGGCTTGCCTTGTCCCTCAAACACAGCTAGATAAATATCAAATCATTTTGAACACCCAAGAAATCTATCTGAGGATGGAAAGAGCAAAAATACACAACTAGAGGTTAAAAAACTGCCACAATGTGGAAGGTAGGAGTTGCAGAAAGTTGATCTGGGGGAGAGAAGGGCTGCAGGTGCTGTTATGGGGAGGGAGCTCCGATCATGGAAAGAGGAGTGTTAAAAGAGACAGAGAGAAAAAAAAAAAGGGTGAAAGCATGCCCAGGGAATTGCACAAGAAAACCTCAAAAACTCTTCCCCAAAACCATTGCCTGGGAAAAGGAGAGGGGCTGAATACTACCAAGTATTTTTTAACAGCAGAGCCCAGAGACTGAAGTTGTGGAGGTCCACACAACAGGTATATTCACAATATTTAATCCTAAAGCAGTAGAATATATATTCATTTTGAATGTACATGGAATATTCTTTACAATATATCACAAACAGGGTCATGAAACAGGCCTCAAGAAGTACAAAGAGATTGAGGTTAAACCACGCATATTGTCAGGCCACAACAGTATGAAACTTGAATTCAAACAGAAGAAAAACTTTGGAAAGACCACAAATACATGGAGGTTCCAAACATGCTACTAAACAAAAGGGTTAACCAGGAAATTAAAGAAGAAATAAAGAAATACATGGAAGCAAATGAAAGTTAAAACATGACAGTCCAAAACCTTTGGGATGAAGCAAAGGCAGTCCTAAGAGGAAAGTATATAGCAAGACAGGTCTTACTCAAGAAGCAAGAAAAGTCTCAAATACACAACCTAACCTTACACCTAAAAGGTCGAGAAAAGAAAAAGCAGATAAAGCGTAAAACCAGCAGAAGAAAAGAAATAATAAAGGTTAGAGAAGAAATAAATGATATAGAAACAAAAAAATCCAGTAGAACAGATCAACAAAACTAAGATCTGGTTTTTTGAAAGAATTCATGAAACTGATAACCCCCTAGCCAAACTTAAAAGAAAAGAGAAATAAACCAAATAAATAAAATGAATGAAAAAGGAGATATCATAACATACAACACAGAAATACAAACAATTATAAAAGAATGTTATTAAAAATTAAATGCCAACAAACTTGGAAATCTGGAAGAAATGGACAAATTCCTAGAAACAAACAAATAAATAAAAAACTACCAAAAATTAAATAAGAAGAAATAGATAATTTTAACATACCCATAACTGGTAAAGAAATTGAATCAGTAATCAAAAATCTCCCAACAAACTAAAGTCCAGGGCCGGATGGCTTCCCAGGGGACTTCTACGACACATTTAATAAAGAGTTAATACCTATTCTCAAACTGTTCCAAAAAAAAAAAAAAAGAAAGAAAGAAAGAAAAAAAAAAAGAAAGAAATGCAAGGAAAACTTCCAAACTCTTTCTATGAGGCCAACATTACCTATATTCAAAAACTATACAAAGACCCCACTAAAGAGAATTACAGATCAGTTTCCCTGATGAGCATGGATGTATACAGATTCTCAAGATACTCGCAGATCAAATTCTCAGTATATTCAAAGAATTATTAACCCGATCAAGTGGGGTTTATTCCTGCGCTGCAAGGTTGGTTCAATATTCACAAATCAACCAGCATGATACATCACATTAACAAAAGAAAGGATAAGAACCATATTATCTGCTCAATAGATGCAGAAAAAACATTTGACAAAGTACAGCATCCTTTCTTGATAAAAACCCTCAACACAGTAGCGATAGATGGAACATACCTCAACATTGTAAAGACCATATATGAAAGACCCACACCTAACATCATCCTCAATGGGTAAAAACTGACAGCCTTTCCTCTATGGTCAGGAACAAACAGGGATGTTTACTCTCATGATTACTATATAACATAGTACTGGGAGTCTACAGCCTCAGCAATCAGACAACAAAAAGAAATAAAAGGCATCCAAATTGGCAAGGAAGAATGCAAACTTTCACTATTGGCAGACAACATAATACTCTATGTACAAAACCCAAAAGACTCCACCAAATAAATTACTGGAACTAATACTTTATTTCAGCAAAATTGTTGGATATAAAATCAATGTACAGAAATCTGTTGCATTTCCATTCACCAATAAAGAAGCAGCAGAAAAAGAAATCAAAGAATACACCCCGTGTACTATTCCACCAAAAACCATAAGATACGTAGGAATAAACCCAAACAAAATGATTAAAGATCTGTACTATGAAAACTATAGAAAACTTATGAAAGAAATTGAAGAGGGCACAAATAATTGGAAAAAAATGGTTCCCTGGCTTGCGGATTGGAAGAACAAACAATGTAAAAATGACTATACTACCCAAAGCGATCTACACATTTAATGCAATCCCTATTAAAATACCACCAGCATTTTTCACAGAGAACAAACAATCCTAAAATTTTATGGAATTGCAAAAAACCCAAATAGCCAAAGCAATCCCAAAAAAGAAAAGAAAATAATAGCTGGAGGAATCACAATTCCAGACTTCAACCTATATTACAAAGGTGTAGTGATCAATACAGTATGATCCTGGCAAAAAAACAGACACATATATCATTGGAATAGAATAGAATACCCAGAAACGGACTCACAACTATATGGTAAACTAATCTTTGACAAAGCAGGAAAGAATATCCCATGGAGAAAAGCCAGTCTCTTCAACAAATGATGCTGGGAAAACTGGACAGCAACATGTAGAAGAATGAAACAGGACCACTTTCTTACATAATACAAAAAAATAAATTCAAAATGGATGGAAGACCTAAATGTTACAGGAAACCATCAAAATTCTAGAGGAGAACACTGGCGACAACCTTTTTGACCTCAGTCATAGCAACTTCTTACTAGATATGTTGCAGGAGGCAAGGGAAACAAAAGCAAAAATGAGCTATTGGGACTTCATCAAGATAAGAAAAACAAACAAAAAACCCTTCTGCTCATGAAGGAAACAATAATATACATATATATATGTATATATATATATGTATATATTCATATACACACACACACACAATGTAATATTACTCTTCCATCAAAAAGAATAAAATCTTGCCTTTTGTAACAACATAGTTGGAGCTAGAGCATATTATGCTAAGTGAAATAAGTCAGGCAGAGGAAGACAAATACTATGTGATTTCACTCATATGTGGAATTTAAGAAACAGAATAGATGAACATATAGGTAGGGGGTAATAGAGAGAGAGGAAGCAAACCATAAAAGACTCTTAATAATAGAGAACAAATGGAGGGTTGATGGAGGGAGGTGGATGGAGCGATGGGCTAAATGGCTGATGGGTATTAAGGAGGGCACTTGTGTTGAATACAGGGTGTTGTAGATAAGGGGTGAATCCCTATTTTCTACTCCTGAAAACAACATCACACTATAGGTTAACTAACTAGAATTAAAAAAAAATGAAAATAAAATAAAATACCCCCCCAAACATAGTAGTGACTTCATAGTAAAAAATGAATATATTATGATCATATAGGGTATATCAGAAGTGATATGGAAAATCCACAAGAGAAAAAATGGGAATTCTAAAACTGGAAAATACAATATATGCAGTGAAAAGTGTTCAGATGAACAGTCAACTGGACACCATAGGAGAAAAAAATCAATATACTTACATTCGGATTAATGAAATGTTTGCAAAGTGAAACATACTGAACAACAATAATGCTGAACAGATTATCAGTGGCCTGTTGTGATAATGTCAAATAGATTTTTCTATGTATTTTTTCCACCAAAAGAGGAATTTAAATGAAATTTAGAAGTAGCAGCAGTTAATTGCTGATAGGTAATTGCTAGAAGTGACGACAAACATAGAAATACCAATAGGTTCCAGCTTGTCTTTGCTCTACTCTGCTCTGTGTTCAGCTCTTCTTTCTGACTCTGACCAATAACATTTCTTAGCCCACTGAGGCAATGCATCCCTAAAGATTCCTTTATCAGATAACCCTTTACCATTCCATATTGGGGCTTTACTTTTCTTGCTTCTCTAATTGAATAATGACTTCACTGATACTATCATTACCATTTGTAGACCTTCACTGCTGCTGGACACCTCTCAAGATTGTGTCATCTTAATTTCTACGATAACTCCATTATCCCATAATTCAGTGTTTATGTTTTTTTTGTTTAACACTCATTTTAAATTTGTTGCTTCAACCACTCAGTAGTTTTTTTTTTAATTTTCCACCATTTTAAATTTGGGCAGTTTGTTATCGAATCCCTGATGAATTTCATCTTTTCAGTGTTACTTAATCCTGACAAGATAAATTTAACCATGATTATAACATGCAAAATATTCACTTTGGTTCCCTATATCCAGATAAATAGTGAAAATGTTGATGCAACATGTTCTAGAATACTGTGCTGTTCCACTATATGCCTCTATAAATTGGCATTATTTCCACTATATGCCTCTGTCTAAATTGACATTATTGTTTTATTAATATGGTTTACCATTAAATATTAGTGACTCAAAACACCTGAATGTGCAAAGAACATATGTTTTATTTTATTGTGTGAACATAGGACATAACATAAAATATATTGTTTTAACCATTTTAAGTGTACTGTTCAGTGACATCAAGCACAGTCATAGTCCTGCACAACCGTTAACAGTATCCATTTCCAGAGCCTTTTCATCATCCCAAACAAATTCTGTATCCATTAAATAATAACTTCCACATTTTCTTTTTCCCAATCCCTGGAAATTTATATTCTATTTTCTGTCCCTATGAATTTGCGTATCCTATGCATTTCATATAAGTGTAATTATAAAATATTTGTCATTTTGTGCGTGGCTTATTACACTTAGCATAATGTTTACAAGATTTATCCATGCAGCAACATATACCAAAGTTATATTGAATCTGAAGAATGGATAACATTCCCTTGTTTGTATCTATACACCAGATTTTGTTTATCCATTCATTTGTTGACATTTGGGTTATTTCTACATTTAGATTTTTGTTCTACTATGAACATTGGGATGTTTGAGTTCATGTTTTCATTTATTTTAATGATTTTAATGATTTTAATGTTTGTTTATTTTTGAGAGAGAGCCAGACAGAGTGTGAGCAGGGGAGGAGCAGAGTGAGGAATACACAGAATCTGAAGCAAGCTCCAAACTCTGAGCTGTCATCACAGAGCCTGATATGGGACTAGAACTCACAAACCATGAGATCATGACCTGAGCCAAAGTTGGACACTTAACAAACTGAGCCAAATGGGCACCCCTTCATTTATTTTAAATATATACCTAGAAGTGGAATTGCTAAGATCCCGTGATAATTCTATATTTAATTTTTAATGAATGGCTAGTATGTTTTCCACAACTTCTACACCATTTTATATTTCCTCCAGAAAAGCACAAGTGTTGTAATTTCTCCGTGTCCTTGCTAATATTTCTCATTTTTTGTTTTGTTTTAATTTGTGTGTATGTGTTTATAAGCCATCCTACTGGGTATGAAGTATAATCTCATGGTACTTTTGACTTGTATTTCTCAAGTCCTACAGATGATGAGCAAATTTTTATGTACTTTATATACCTTATTTTGAGAAATGTCTATTTAAGTGTTTTGCTTATTTTTGAGTTTAGTTGTTTGTTTATTGTTGAGTTGTTCTTATATAGTCTGGATTAATCCCTTATCAGATATGTGCTTGCCAAATATTTTCTTCTATAGTTTGCCTTTTCACTCTCTTGACAGTGTCCTTTATTGCACAGAATATTTTTTAATTTTGATGAAGTAAAATTCATCTATTTTTTTCTTTCATTGCCTGTTATTTTGGTGCCATAGCCAAAAAAAAAATACTGTGCAGTCCAATGTTATAAATCTTTTCTCCTATGTTTTTGTCCTAAAATTTTATAGTTTTAACTTTTAAATTTAGATCTTCAATTAGTTTTGAGTTAATTATTGTATACTGTATAAGGTAAGGGTTTAATTCTATTATTTCAGATGTTCATATTCTGTTTTCCTATCATTATTTATTGAAAATACTTGGCATCTTTATCATAAATCCATTAGCCATTATGTGAGGGTAGATTTCTATGTTATGTATTTTATTTCATTGGTCTATATCTGTACTTACGCAAGTCCCACCTGTTTGGATTACTATAGCTTTGTAGTGAGTTTTGAAATCAGGAATTGTGAGACCTCTTTGTTCTTTTTTTTTTTTTAATTTTTTAACGTTTATCTATTTTTGAGAGATGGAGAGAAACAAAGCATGAATGGGGAAGGGACAGAGAGGCAGACACAGAATTGGAAGCAGGCCCCAGGCTCTGAGCTGTTAGCACAGAGCCTGATGCGGGGCTCAAACCAACAAACTGTGAGATCATGACCTGAGCTGAAGTCTAGGGCTCAACTGACTGAGCCTCCCAGGCGCCCCCATCTTTGTTTTTCTTTTGCAAAATTGTTTGGGTACTCAGTTTCCATCGCAATTGCATGTGAGTTTTTAGTATGAGTTTTTCTATTTCCTATAAAAAAATTCATTGAAATTTTGATAGGGATTGTATTGAATCTGTACATTAGTATCTTAATCTGCTCAGACAAGCCATAACAAAGTGCCACAGGTTGGGTGGTTTAAACAACAGAAATTTATTTCTCACAATTCAGATGCTGGGAATTCCAAAATAAAGGTGTCAGCAAGGTAGGTTTTACTATGAGGGCTCTTCTCTTGCCCACAAGTGGCCATTATCTCACTGTGTGCTCACATGACCTCTTCGTGCATATGAGGGGTGGAAGCGAAGTGGGGGAAAGGGAAAGTTAGCTCTCTTGCAACTCTTCTTACAAGGATACTAATTCTATAGTATCAGGGTCTCACCATTATGAACTCATTTAACCTTAAATATGTTATTATAGGTCTTCTCTCCAAATACATTCATATTGGGGATTTGAGCTTCAACATATGAGTTTGGGGTGAGAGGACACAATACAGTAATCACTTTTAATATTATAATCTTCTAATTAATATTGAGTTAATTTTTGTATGTGGTGTATACAGGAAGAACTATAGTATATATAGGAAGAGTATATACTATATAAAGAATATATATAGTGTATATATAATAGTGTATGTAGATATATATATAGTGTTTATAGGAAGAACTATATACTATAGTTCTTCCAATCCAATACAATATTTTTCCATTTATTAATGCTTTCTTTAAATTATTTTAACCTTATGTAGTTTTCACTGTACAGGTATTTTGCTAATTTTTTCCTAAGTATTTTATTCCCTTGATGCTATTGTAAATGAAATTGTTTTCTTAATTTCCTTTTTGAATTGGTCATTACTAATGTGTAGAAACCCAATTGATTTTTTATTGTTGATTTTGTATTTTACAACTTTGTTGGATTGGTTTATTAGTTCTAACAGTTCTGTGTGTGTGGAATCTTTAGAGTTTTCTACATATACAATCATGTCATGTATGCACATAGATAATTTTATGTCCTCTTTTCTAAATTGGATGCTATTTCTTTGCCTTACCTATTATTTTTAAATTATTTTTAATATTTTTTAATATTTTATGTTAAGTATAATTTGTCAAATTGGTTTCTATACAATACCAAGTGCTCATCCCAACAGGTGCCCTCCTCAATGCCCATCACCCACTTTCCCCTCTCCCCCACCCCCCATCAACCCTCAGTTCTCAGTATTTAAGACTCTCTTATGGTTTGCCTCTCTCCCTCTCTGTAACTTTTTTTCTCCCCTTTCCCTCCCCCATGGTCTTCTGTTAATTTTTTCTGGATCCACATATGAGTGAAAACTTATGGTATCTGTCTTTCTCTGCCTGACTTATTTCACTTAGCATCACACTCTCCAGTTCCATCCACGTTGCTACAAAGGGCCATATTTCGTTCTTTCTCATTGCCATGTAGTACTCCATTGTGTATATAAGCCACAATTTCTTTATCCATTCATCAGTTGATGGACATTTAGCCTCTTTCCATAATTTGGCTATTGTTGAGAGTGCTGCTATAAACATAGGGGTGCAAGTGCCTCTATGCATCAGCACTCCTGTATCCCTTGGGTAAATTCCTAGCAGTGCTATTGCTGGGTCATAGGGGAGATCTATTTTTAAATTTTTGAGGAAGCTCCACACTGTCTTCCAGAATGGCTGCATCAATTTGCATTCCCACCAACAGTGCAAGAGGGTTCCCGTTTCTCCACATCCTCTCCAGCATCTATAGTCTCCTGATTTGTTCATTTTAGCCACTCTGACCAGCATAAAGTGGTATCTCAGTGTGGTTTTGGTCTGTATTTCCCTGATGAGGAGTAACATTGAGCATCTTTTCATGTGCCTGTTGGCCATCTGGATATCTTCTTTAGGGAAGTGTCTATTCATGTTTTCTGCCCATTTCTTCACTGGATTATTTGTTTTTCAGATGTGGAACTTGTAGATTTTGGGTACTGGCCCTTTATCTGATATACGATTTGCAATATCTTTTCCCACTCCATCAGTTACCTTTTAGTTTTGTTGATTGCTTCCTTTGTAGTGCAGAAACTTTTTATCTTGATGATGTCCCGACAGTTCCTTTTTGCTTTTAATTTCCTTGCCTTTGGAGATGTGTCAAGTAAGAAATTTCTGTGGCTGAGGTCAGAGAGGTTTTTTCCTGCTTTCTCCTCTAGGGTTTGGATGGTTTCCTGTCTCACATTCAGGTCCTTTATCCATTTTGAGTTTATTTTTGTGAATGGTGTAAGAAAGTGGTCTAGTTGCATTCTTCTTCATGTTGCTGTCCAGTTCTCCCAGCACCATTTGCTAAAGAGATTGTCTTTTTTTTCCATTGTATGCTCTTTCCTGCTTTGTCAAAGATTAGTTGGTCATACATTTGTGAGTCCAGTTCTGATTATTCTGACTGGAACTTCCAATACTATGTTGAATAGAAGTGGCAAAATTGAGCATTCGTGTGTGTGTGTGTGTGTGTGTGTGTGTGTGTCTTAGGTGAAACCTTTTAGTCTTTCATTATTGAGCATGTTGAGCAATGGGTTTTTCACTCTTGGTCTTTTTCAGGTTAAGTATCCTATTTTTCTTTTATTGAGAGTTTTTATCATGAAAGGGGGTTGAATTTTCCCTAATTTTTAAAAAAAATAAATGGAGATAACCATGTTTTTAACCTCATTTTATTAATGTGGTACATTACAATGATTGGTTTTCACATGTTGAATCACCCTCACATATGTGAATAAATATCAAACGATTATGGTATATAATCCTTTCAATATGGATAACCTGATATATAATGTACTCCTATGTCTCTTATAACAGTTTTTAGTTACTGATTTCATTTGTTAGTATTTTTTGATTATCTTTTCATCAATATTCATTGGGAATATGGTACTCTAGTTTTTTTGTTTTGTTTTGTTTTTTCTTCTTATAGTATCTTCATCTGGCTTTGGCATCAGGATAATATTGGCCTCATAAAATGATATGGGGATATTCCCTCATCTTTGGTTTTTGGAGGAGCTTAGGAGAATTGGTGTTAATTCTTCTTTAATATTTGTTAGAATTCACCAAAGAAGCTATCTATTCCTAAAATTATCTCTATGGTAGCTTTTTTTAGAATTTTTTTTTAAATTTATTATTTTTGAAACACAGAGAGCACATAAGCAGTGCTTAAGGGGCAGAGGGAGAGGGGGATAGAGAATCTGAAGGAAGCCAGCTCTGTGCTGATAGCAGAGAGCCCAATGTGGGGCTGGAACTCCCAAACCATAAGATCGTGACCTGGGCCAAAGCCAGATGCTTAACCGAGTGGTCACCCAGGTGCCCCTCTGTGGGAGTTTTGATTATTAATTTCATCTCCTTACTAGTTGTAGGTTTATTCAGGTTTTCTATTTACTCATGAATAAGTTTTAAGGTTCTTTCTTAAAGACACTGTGTTATTGGGGCGCCTGGGTGGCTCAGTCAGTTGAGAATCCGAGGTCATGATCTCGTGGTCTGTGAGTTTGAGCCCTGTGCTGACTGCTCAGAGCCTAGAGCCTGCTTCAGATTCTGTGTCTCCCTCTCTCTCTGCCCCTCCCCCACTCATGCTCTGTCTCTCTCTCTCTCCGTCAAAAATAAACATTAAAAATTTTTTAAAAAGGACTGTATTATTTATTTTTTAGAGAGAAAGAGAGAGAGAGTGAGGGGCAGAGGGAGAGAGAGAATCATAAACAGGCGCCACGATACCTGATGTGGGGTTCGATCCCACTACCATGAGATCATGACCTGAACCAAAATCAAGAGTTAGATGCTTAACTGGCTTAGGTTGGACAACTTAACCCAGACACCGCTAGGTTTTGGGTTTTTTTATGCTAAAAACTGGATAGCCTGGAACTAATAAATGAATAACCATTTCCCATTTCTTCCAGGTTATTTTATTTTTAGCATACATTTGTGCATAGTAGTCTTTTATATTTTTTTATAAAATCAGGAGAAATATTTTTACTTTTATCTCATATTGTTAATTTGAGTCTATTATTTACCTTAATATATTCGGATAACAGTTTGTCATTTTTTTGGTGTGCTTTTGAAGAACCAATTTTTGACTTTATTGGTTTTTCTTTGTTTTTTTTTCTATTCTCCTTTTAGTTATCTTTATTATTTTCTTCCTTCTAATATCTTTGGGTTTAGTTTGTTCTTTTTTCCTTTAGTTATTTAAAGGGTAAAATTAGGTTAATGATTTGAGACCTTTCTTTTGTTAAAGTATTAGTTGATAGTTATAAATAGACCCCTTGGCATTGGTTTTTTTTTTTTTTTTTTTTTGCATCACTTACATTTTGTTGTGTTGTTTTTGTTTTCATTTTTCTCTATTTTGTAACTACCTGTGATTTCTTCTGTGATCTAATGATTATTTAACAGTGTACTGTTTTCTCATATTTGTTAATTATTCAGTTTTATTTTTTTTACTGATTTCTACTTTCCTTGTGATTTAAAAAAACATTTTGTGTAATTTCAATCTTTTAAAATTTATTAAAACTTATTTTTTGGCCTAACATATTATTTATCTGGGAGAATGTTTTATGTGCACCTGAGAAAAAGGATTATGCTATTTAGTGTTCTATATATGTCTGTTTGGGCTAATAGTTTTATAGTATTATTTAATTTCTCTATTCTCATATTGATCTTATCTTTGGTTATATCTATTATTGAAGGAGAGTAGTGAAGACTCTAAATATTTTTGTAGAGCTGTTTCTCCTTTCAAGTCTGTCAATATTTGCTTCATATATTTTGGGGCTCTATTATTTGGTGAATATATGTTAATAATTGTTACATCTTTTTCATAATTGACCCTTTTATTTGATATATAATGCACTTAAAAATTTTTTTAATGTTTTTATTTATTTTTAAGACAGAGATAAAGCATGAGCTGGGGAGGAGCAGAGAGAGAGGGAGACAGGAATCAAAGCAGGCCCCATGATGACAGCAGAGAGCCTGATGCAGGTTTTGAACTCACGAGCAATGAGTTCATGACCTGAGCTGAAGTCAGATGCTTAGCTGAAGGAGCCACCCAGGTGCCCCTGATATATAATGTACTTTTTGCCTCTTGTAAGTTTTTTGGTTAAAGTCCATTTTATTTGATATTAGCATAGCCACTCCAGTTCTTTTTATGTTATCGTTTGCATCAAATATCTTTTCCATTGTTCCACTTCAATCTATTTTTGTCTTTTTGAGAGAATGTCTTTTAGACAGCCCATAGTTTCATAGTGCTTACTTTATAGAAATTCTTAAAAATACATATATATGTATGTATATACACACATATATATGTACACACACATACATATGTATATATTAACACTGCCATTTATTTTTATACATTTCTAACATTTTTCATTAGATTGGAAACTAGTAACTACAGACTATAACAGTTAACAGGATAAAGTGAATCAATTTTATGCTAGTTTAATCAGATGACAGTTAAAAATATTAACAACTCAATATTACCATTTTACTTAGTTGTCCATGTCTCAAGTTTTAATTTCCCCTTTGCAAATTTCTATTCTGCAATTCTGATATTTCTTAATTTTTTATTGAAGTATAATTAATATACAGTGCTATATTACACTCAGGTACACAATATAATTATTCAACAATTCTATACAGTACTCAGTGCTCATCATGATAAGTGTACTCTTAATCTCTTTCACCTATTTCACCCATCCCTCCACCCCTCCTCTGGCAACCACAGGTTTGTTCTCTATATTTTTAAATCTTCTCAAGAAACAACAAATAAGTATCATTACTAAATTCTTTTAAGAAGCAAAATTAAGAGGAGTCAACATGGTGGAGAAGTAGGGAAAACTGAAGCTCCCTTGTCCATCAAACACAGCTGTATTGACGCCAGCAGACTTGGTTCCAGGAATCTGGGCTACAGAGTGAAAGAAACATCTTCTGCGGCCTATGAGGACAACTTGGAATGACATAGGTACATGATTGACAATTGGGAGACATAAAACTAGCAGCGTAGGCACGGAGGGGAGGGATACCCTTCCGTGGAGAGACAAAAGGAAGGAAAAGAGAGGGTGTGGAAGGGTAGGATTATATTTGGACAAGAGAAAAATCATGGACCCGGGAACAGAAAAAATGTAGAAACAATTTCTAACTTGATCCAGTGTTGCAGGGCTTTCTCTGGACTGGGGCCTGCTGCCCTGTACATGAAACTGTGAAGCGGGGAATCAGCCTCAGGCTTGGTGGCTACTCAGATGCATAATCTGAGAGAGGAGTCCTCTCCCTTGAGTACTGTAGAAAGAAGTTATATACTGCTCCAAGGACAAAGGACCCTACAGGTGCCTGCCAACCAGAGACCCTTTATTGGTTGGCTGGGCAGAGTGGCACTACCCCATGACCAGGTCATGTGGAGTGGGATCCTTTAAGACATCAGGGTTTGAATCCCAGCCAAGTGCCTGGAAAAGAGGGAGACTGTGGAGTGGGACAAACTGGCCCACTTGTACCCACATGGCACTGTGAAAACGGCTGGAACAGAGTGGTCTGGGACACCCGGTGTGTGGAGGAGAGACTGGGGTGTCACCATTTTTCTCCCCATCACCAACCAGGTAGAGTGTCAGGGAATGGAAATTGGGCCCACAGGGGAGGTAGGACTGACCTACACCAAACGGCACCCCTCTGGGCCTGGTAGCTGCATTATCTACAGGAGCAAGACTGACACTGATGGAACCAGATGGCCCCTCCTCCAGATCAGCACAACCATTGGCTCGAAGACACCATCAGATATCCATCCAGCAGTTTTGCACTTTCTGATTTGATTCCTGGTCAATTCTTATTTATATATATAATAACATAAATAATTCTTATTTGTATATATATAATATATATAAACCTTACTTTTATATGCAATATATATGAAAAATCTTATTTATATATTAATATATATAAATAATTCTTACTGTATATATAATAATATACAAGTAACTCTTATTTATATAATATATAAATGATTCATATATAGATATATAGATAGATATAGATATAGATTAGATATAGATATAGATATAGATATAGATATAGATATAGATATAGATACAGATATATCTGCCTTTGCTTCTTCTTATTTTTTCCCTTCTCTATTCTGGTTGTTAGTTTGTTTAAGCATACATTTTTAATCTATCCTTTCTATGCCTCTTCTGTATCTCCTTCTTCTTTATTTTCCTCTCTCTCTGGATTAAGCTGTATATATTCTCCAATTCTCTGCCTGGTCAATTTTCTTCTTCTTTTCTTTTTCCCCACCCCTGACATTTCTCCCTTTGTATGGGATAAGGCTTCTTCCTTGTATGGAAGAAGCAGAGGTGAGAATAAGTGAAATAGAAGATAAAATTATGGAAAATGATGAAGCCAAAAAAAAAAAGATAAGAAAATACTAGACCACAAGGGGAGAATTAGAAAACTAAGTGATTCAATGAAATGTAATAATATACATATCATAGGAGTTCCAAAAGAAGTAGAGAGAGAGAAAGGGGCAGAAGGTTTACTTGAACAAATTATACCTGAGAACTTCCCTAGTCTGGGGAAGGAAGCAGACATCCGAATCCAGGAGGCACAGAGAACTCCCTTCAGATTCAATAAGAATAGATCTCCATGGCTTTTCATAGTGGAACTGGCAAAATACAAAGATAAAGAAAGAATTCTGAAAGCAGTTAGGCACAAATGAGTCTTAAAATACAAAGACAGACACATAAAAGTAGTAACAGACATGTCCACTGAAACTTGGTAGGCCAGAAGGGAGTGGTAAGAAATATTCAATGTGCTGAATAGGAAAACTATGCAGCTAAGAATCTTTTATCCAGCAAGGCTGTCATTCAGAATAAAAGGAGAGATAAAGGCTTTTCCAGACAAACACTGAAGGAGTTCATGACCACTAATGCAGCCCTGCAAGAGAAACTAAGGGGGACTCTGTGAGTGGAATGCTACAAAGACTACAAAGGACTAGAGACACCCAGAAGCATGAAACCTACAGATAACACAATGAAACTAAATCCAAATCTCCCAATAATAACTCTGAATGTAAATGGACTAAATGCTCCAATCAAAAGACATAGGGCATCAGAATGGATGAAAACCAAGATCCATCTGTATGATGCCTATAAGAGACTCATTTTAGACATGAGGACACCTTCAGATTGAAAGTGGGGGGATGGAGAACCATCTATCATGCTACTGGAAATCAAAATAAAGCTGGAGTAGCCATACGTATATCAGACAATCTAAATTTTAAACTAAAGGCTGTAGTAAGAGATGAAGAAGGGCATTATACCATAATTATGCAATCTCTCATCAAGAAGAGCTTACAATTGTAAATGTTTATGCAACCAATGTGAACCAAAATATATAAATTGATTAATCAAAAACATAAACAAACTTTTTGATAAGAATATGGTAATTGCAGGTAACTATAATACTCCATTTACAACAATGGACAGACAAAAAAATCAGGAAGGAAACTATGTCCTTAAATGATACACTGGACCAGGTGGACTGGACAGATATATTCAGAACTTTTCATACAAAAGCAGCAGAATACACATTCTTCTCGAGTACACATGGAACATTCTCCAAGATAGATCACATACTGGGTCACAAAAAAAAACCTCTCAATAAGTATAAAGGAATTAAGATCATACCATGCACATTTTCTGATCACAACACTATGAAACTTGAGATCAACCACAAGAAAAAAATTTGGAAAGCCTCCAAATGCACGGAGGTTAAAGAATATCCTAGTAAAGAATGAATGGGTCAACCAGACAAAGAAGAAATTTAAAAATATATGGATGCAAATGAAAATGAAAACATGACAATCCAACCCTTTAGGATGAAGCAAAGGCAGTCCTGAGACAAAATACATTGTAGTCCAGGCCTACCTCAAGAAAGAAGTAAAATCCCAAATACAAAATCTAACCACACAGCTAAAGGAACTAGAATCAGAACAGCAAAGAAAACACAAAGCTAGCAGAAGAGAAATAATAAACATTAGAGCAGAAATAAACAATATAGAATAAAAAGAAGTACAGTAGAACAGATCAATGAATCTAAGTTTTTTTTTTTTTGGAAAAATAACGAAAATTGATAAACTCCTAGCCAGACTTCTCAAAAAGAAAAGAGAGATAACCCAAATAGATACAATCACAAATGCAAGAGGAGAGATCACAAACAACACCACAGAAATACAAACAATTATTACAGAATAATATGAAATATTATATGCCAGTAAAATGGACAGCCTGGAAGAAATGGACAAATTCCTAGACATCCACACACTACCAAAACTCAAATGGGAAGAAATAGAAATTTTGAACAGACCAATATCCAAAGAAATTGAATCAGTTATCAAAAATCTCCCAAGAAATAATAGTCCTGGACCAGATGTCTTCCCAGGGAAAATCTACCATACATTTAAAGAAGACCTAATATCTATTCTTCTCAAGCTGTTACAAAAAAACAGAAATGGAAGGAAAGCTTCCAGACTCATTTTATGAAGCCAACATTACCTTGATTATCAAACCAAAGATACCACTAAAAAAGAGAATTACAGGCCAATATCCCTGATAGACATGGATGGAAAAATTCTCAACAAGATAATAGCAAATCAAATTCAACTGTATATTAAAATAATTATTCACCATGATAAAACCGTATTCATTCCTAGGCTGTAGACCTAGTTCAATATTTGCAAATCAAGCAATGTGATACTTTAATAGAAGAAAGGATAAAAAACATATGATCCTGTCAAGAGATGGATTTGACAAAATCCTGTCAAAGGATTTGACAAAATAGAGCCTTCTTTCTTAATAAAAACCCTCAAGAAAGTCTGGTTAGAAGGAACATACCTGAAGGAACATACCTTAACATTATAAAAGCCATATATGAAAAGCCCACAGCTAATACCATCCTCAATAGGGAAAAAGTGAGAGCTTTCCTTCTTAGATCAGGAACATGACAGGGATGTCCACTTTCACCACTGTTATTTAACGTAGTATTGGAAGTTCTGGTCTCAGCAATCAGACAACAAAATGAAATAAAAGGCATCCAAATTGGCAAAGAATAAGTCAAACTTTCACTTTTTCAGATTACATGATACTCTACATGTAAAACCCAAAAGACTCCACAAAAATGTGCTAGAACTCATACAAGAATTCTGCAATATTGCAGGATACAAAATCAATGTACATTAATCAGTTGCATTTCTATACACCAAAATGAAGGAACAGAAAGAGAAACCATGAAATCTCTCCCATTTACAATTGCACCAAGAACCATAAAATATGCAGGAATAAACCTAACCAAAGATGTAAAAGATATATATGCTGAAAACTATAGAAAACTTAGGAAAGAAATTGAAGAAGACACAAAAAATGGAAAAACATTCTATGATCATGGATTTGAAAAGCAAATATTGTTAAAAATGTCAATACTACCCAAAGCAATCTACACATTCAATGCAATCCCAATCAAAATTGTACTGGCATTCTTTTTAGAGCTAGAACAAACAATCCTAAAATTTATATGGAACCACAAAAGACCCTGAATAGCAAAAGTAATGTTGAAAAACAACACCAATGCAGGAGGCATTATAGTCCTGCACTTTAGCCTCTACTACGAAGCCATAATCATCAAGACAGTATGGTATTGGCACAAAAACAGACACATAGACCAGTGGAATAGAGTAGAGAACCCAGAATTGGACTCACAATTTATGGCCAACTAATCTTTGACAAAGGAGGAAAGAGTATCAAATAGAAAAAAGACAGTCTCTTTAGAAAATGGTGTTGGGAGAATTGGACAGCAACATGAAGAAGAATGAAACTGGAACACTTTTTTACACCATACACAAAGATAAACTCAAAATGGATGAAAGACCTAAATGGGAGACAGGAAACCATAGAGGAGAAAACCCTAGAGGAGAAAACAGGCAACAACCTCTTTGACATCAGTCGTGCTAACTTCTTACTCGACACATCTCCAAAGGCAAGGGAATTAAAAGCAAAAATGAACTATTGGGACCTCATTAATATAAAAAGCTTCTGCACTTCAAAGGAAACAGTCAACAAAACTAAAAGGCAACTTATGGCATAGGAGAAAATATTTGCAAATATCAGATCAGATAAAGGGTTAGTATCCAAAGTCTACAAAGAACTTACCAAACTCAACAATTGGAAAACAAATAATCCAGTAAAGAAATGGGCAGAAGACATGAATAGACACTTTTTCCAAGAAGACATCCAGATGGCCAACAGACACATGAAAAGATTCTTAATATCACTCATCATCAGGGAAATACAAATAAAAACACATTGAGATACCACCTCACACTAGTCAGAGTGGCTCTGGAGAAATGGGAACCCTCTTGCACTGTTGGTGGGAATGCAAACTGGTGCAGCTGCTCTTGAAAATAGTGTGGAGCCTCCACAAAATAGTAAAAATACAATTACCCTATGACCCACCAATAGCAGTACCAGCAATTCATCCAAAGGATACAGGAGTGCTGATTCATAGAGACACATGTGACCCAATGTTTATAACATTGCTTTCAACAATAGCCAAATTATGGAAAGAGGCTAAATGTCCATCAACTGACGAATGGATAAAGAAGATGTGGCTTATATATTCAATGGAATACTACTTGGCAATGAGAAAGAATGAAATCTTGCCATTTGCAACAATGTGGATGGAACTGCATGGTATTTCGCTATGTGAAATACATCAGTCAGAGATAGAAAGATATATGTTTTCACTCATATGTGGAATTTGAGAAACTTAACAGAAGACTATGTGGGAAGGAAAGGGGAAAAACCATTTCAAACAGAGAGGGAGGCAAACCATAAGAGACTCTTAAATACAGAGAACAAACTGAGGATTGATGGGGGTTTTGAGGGGGAGGGGAAAGTGGGTGATAGGCATTGAGGAGAACACTTTTTGGGATGATCACTGGGTGTTGTATGTAAGTGGTGGATCATGGGAATCTACTCCCAAAGCCAAGAGCACACTGTATACACTGTATGTTAGCTAACTTGACAATAAATTATATTTAAAAAATTAAAAAAATAAAAAAGAAGCTAAACTAAACTTTATATCTCACATTTTCTTGTAAATAAAGGACAGAAAGAAAATTAAAACAAACATGCATAGTCACTTGCCATGGTTTATCTCAGTGAACCCACATGGATCCTTGTGCTTTCCCTTACCTTCTCTAGAGCTTAAAAACTGTCTTCATAAAGATCAGATCTGAAATGTCAGTTGGGAACAAATTTAACAGATTGTGATTGTATAGAATTTATATTATTACACTCTTTGAAAAAATAGAATTAATAAAGAGAATTTCTAAAACCTCTTCTATAGTCTGTGATGATAAAAATTGACTTAAGATACTTTAGACCAAGACTATAGATTTTAAAATGTTAAGTTGTGATTATTGGGAATATAGGTAAGTCACTGATTTAGGGTTGCTGATATAGGGGAGAAAATATAGTCCTTATTTTCAAAAAGTGTATAATTTTCTTGAATATATATTCATGAACAGTTTGTGGTAACACAACTAAGTAAACCTATGTCTTCTATCACTTAAGATACTGTAGGCTGCAGTAACAAACAACAAACAATCTCAGTGGCTTAAAACTTTCTTCCATCATGAGACAGCTAAAGACTGTGTTTGATATTACCATCATGTACATTATGGGGTCCCATATGATAGATCAACTGCAATGTACAAGAGTGTTCTTCACCGTAATATAAGAAGAAAATAGAGAAGACAAGGCATGCAATGTTTAAGTTTTTGCTCATACTGGTACCCAATTTTTCTACTCTCATTTCATTAGCCAAGGAAAATCTCATGGTCCTTCCATAGAAAAAATTATATGTGATTATCTTATGGCCACCACTATCTTGATGTCTAATTCAGTATTGTTTCACTGACCGAAATACTTCCTTCAGACAGTTCCCTAAACCAATGACTCTTAATATATGTTCTGACTTCCTTCAGGGGATTAATTAGGTCCTCTTTTCTCCACTACATGTCTGTGAGAGGTCAAATTATCTTCATATGACTCAATCAAAACACTATATCTTAAAATACTGAATGCAGATGCATATATGAGGTTCCAACTATCTTCTATTAAACTATACATTAAAAAGACATGTAAAAATGTAAAATAATCTACTCTATAGTATATTCTATAAATATAATTATTTTTCAAAAAATATTTTTATGTTAACATGTAATGTGTTCACTAAAATTAAATGATCTGTTTTAGAGTACATTATAAATATCAGTGATATGATTTATATAAACAAGTCTTTTGCATCCCCAACAATTTTAATAGGCACTAGAATATAAATATTTAAAAACCACTAACCTAATTTTAAAAGAAACAAATTTTATTCTTCTTGAAGGAAGATGGCAGTGAAGGAGGAGGGCCCTGGGCTCACCACATCCAATGAACACAACTAGATAACTACCAAATCATCCTAAATACCCCCAGAAATAGACCTGAAGACTGACAGAACAAATTCCACAGCTAAAGGGAGACAAAAGCCCACAATGAAGAAGGTAGGAAGTGCAGAGAACTGGTTTAGGAGAGAAATGAATCATGAGGCTGCAGGGAGGAGAGAGCCATAGTTATGGAGAAGGATGAGAGAGGAGCACACAGTAGAACACACAAGAACAATTCTCCAAAATCCACTGGCTTGGAAAATAAGAGAGGCTGAATTTCATGAGTTCTTGCAACCAGCAGGGCTTAAAGCCTGGAGGTTTAAACATCAGTGGGCTTGACAGGGATGCAGCTAGAGGGCACTGTCATTCTCCTGGACAGAAGGCAAAAGAACAGCCTGGAGATGAACAATGTGGAATAGTTATCTGAAGAGCACCTAATGCACACAGTGGGGAGATTATTTGCTCTTATCAGAGAGCATCTCTGAGAGTCAGGATTCATGGAGACACCTCTCTGGGAACAAAGGAGCTGTACAGCACCATTTCCTTCCCCATACCTTAGCATAAACACAAAGTCACCTATAGAAAGCAGTGCAGCATGGACACTGTCTAACTTGCTTCCATCAAGCCCCAACCTCCTGTACTCTGGAAGGACTGCCCTTCTCAGTCAAGCTTGCCTCATTCAGAGCTCAGTAAGTCCCTCTCCAGAAGACTAGCAGAAACCCCGACCTGCATCATGACTCTCAACTAGAGAGAACTGCAGGGCTTCAGTTTCCATGGAGGTGGTGACATGTTATTTCACAAGCAGACCAGAGAACATTTAGTTAAAACTCACCACATTCAGGTCAGGGAACAAATACTACCCACAGCAGGCAAGGAGAACATCTGCAGAAAAATATCCTGAAAGATACATCAGCTAAAACACAAAGCAGTGTTCATGCAGCACACACCAGAGAAACACCCTGAAGTGCCAGGCCCTGGGCACTATATAACCTTTTCTTCATAAGGCTACTACTTTCAGGAGCAAGACACATAACTGACCTTTCTAACATATAGAAGAAGGTAGAGACTTAGACAAAATTGAAGAAGGAGGAATTTATCCCAAATAGAAGAATAAGATAATGCTATGGCCAGAGAGGTAAGAAAAACAGATATAAGTAACATGCATGATGGAGAATTTTCTTTAACATCTATTTATTTATTTTGAGAGAGCAAGAGTATGGGGGAGGGGCAGAGAGAGAATCACAAGCAGGCTCCATTTTGTCAGCATAAAGCCCAATGAAGGGCTTGATCCCATCAACTGTGAGATCATGACCTGAGCTAAAATCAAGAGTAGGATGCTTAACCTACTGGGTCACCCAGGCATCCCAGCCTAATGGAGAATGTAAGACAACAATCACAATTATACTCACTGGGCTTGAGAAAAGAATACATCAGTGAGACCCTTACCACAGAGATAAGAGTTAATAATACTCGATCAAAGATGAAGAGTACAATAAATGAGATTAGGAACACATTTAATGCCATGAACATCAGGCTGGAAGAAGCAGAGGAATGAATTAATGATCTAAAAGACAAAGCAATGGCAAGTAATGAAGCTGAACAAGAGAGAGAAAGAAGAATTATGCAACAGGAGAATCAACTTAGGGAACTCAGTGATTTCATCACATGTAATCACATTGATATTATAGGAGTCCCAGAAGAAGAAGAAGACAGGAAAAAAAGAGGCAAATATATATATATATTTGTATGTATATGTATATATACATATACATGTATATGTGTATATATATATATATATATGTATATATTTCAATATATTTCAAGAAATAATAGCTGGGACCTTCCCTATTCTGGGGAAGAAACAGACATCCATATCCAGGAGGCACAGAGAATGGTCATGAAAATCAAAAGCAGACCAACAGCAAGACATATTTTAATTAAATTTGCAAAATATGGCAATAAAGAAAAATTCTTACAAGTAGCAAAATGAAAGAAGTCCTTAACCTATAAGGAAAAACCCATAAAGCTAGCTGGAGTTTCTCAACAAAAACTTGACAAGCCAGAAGGGAGTGTCATGATATATTTAAAGTGCTAAATGGGAAAAATCTGCAACAAAGAATATTCTAAACATAAAGTTTATCAATCAGAATAGGAGATATAAATAATTTCCTGAACAAACAAAAACTAAGAGTTTGTGACAACTAAACAAACTCTGCCAGTAATATTAATATTAAAGGGTCTCTTTGGGGAGACCAAAAGGGAAAAGGCAAGAAAGGATCAGGGAAAATCTCCAAAAGCAACAAAAATCAAGTAATAAAATGGCAATACATATACATCTATCAATAATTCATTTGAATGTAAATGGATTGAATGTTCCAACCAAAAGATATAGGGTATCAGAATGGATTCAAAAAATAAGACCAATCTATATGCTGCCTATACGAGAGTCATTTTAGATCTAAAGATACACGCATATTGAAAGAGAGGGGATGGAGAAACATTTATCATGCAAATAGATGTCAAAAGAAAGCATAGTACCAATGCTTATATCAGACAAATTAGACTTTAAAGTGAAGACTGTAACAGAAGACAAAGAAGGGAACCATATAATCATAAAGGTTACAATCCAGCAAGAAGATCTAGTGACTGTAAATATTTATGCACCCAACATAGAGCACACAAATATATAAAACAGTTAATAAGAAACAAAAGAAACTAACTTGATAATAATAACAGTAAGGGACTTTAACACCCCATGTACATCAATAGACAGATCATCTAAACTGAAGATCAACAAGAAAACAATTGTTTTGAATGATACACTAGACCAGATGGACTTAACAGATATCTTGAGAACATTCCATCCTAAAATAGCAGAATACACATTCTTTCAACTGCACATTGGAAATTCTTCAGAATAGATCACATATTATGTCACAAAACAGGCCTCAGCAAATTTAATATTGAAGTCATGCCATGCATATTTTATGACCACAATGCTATAAAACTAGAAGTCAACCACAAGAAAAAATCTGGAAAGACAAAAAATATATGGAGGTTAAACAATACGCTACTCAACAATGAATGGGTCAACCAGGGAATGAAAGTAGAAATTTTAAAAATACATGGAAACAAATGAAAATGAACACACACATCCCAAAACCTTTGGGATGCAGCAAAAGTGATCCTAAGAGGGAAGTATATAGCAGTATAGGCCTAGCTCAAGAAGCAAGAAAAATCTCAAATAAACAACCTAACCCTACACCTAAAGACACTCAATAAAAAATAACAAATGAACCCTGAAGCTAGCAGAAGTAAGGAAATAATAAAATTAGAGCAGAAATAAATGATATAGAATCTCAAAAAACAATAGAACAGATCAATGAAACCAGGAGCTGGTTCTTTGAAAAGATCAAGAAAATTGATAAATCTCTAGCTAGACTTAACAAAAAGAAAAGTGATCAGACACAAGTAAGTAAAATCAGAAATGAGAGAGGAGAAATAACCAACACCACAGAAATACAATTATTTAAAAATAGTATACAAACTGTATGCCAACAAATTGGACAACATGGAAGAAATGGATCAGTTCCTAGAAACATAAACTACCAAAATTGAAACAGGGAGAAATAGAAAACTTGAACATCCTGATAACCAGCGAAGAAGATGAATCAGAAATACATATATAAAAAAATCTGCCAACAGCAAAAGTCCAGGACCAGGTGGATTAACAGGCAAATTCTACCAAACATTTAAAGAAGAGTTAATACAGGGTGCTTGGGTAGCTCAGTCAGTTAAGTGTCTGACTTTGGCTCAGGTCATGATCTCGTAGCTCATGTGTTTGAGCCCTGCATCGGGCTCTGTGTTGACAGCTCAGAGCCTGGAGCCTGCTTTGGATTCTGTGTCTCCCTCTTTCTCTGCCCCATCCCCGCTTGCACTCTGTCTCTCTCTGTCTCTCAAAAATGAATAAATATTAATTTTTTTAAAAAAGATTTAATATATTTTCTCCTCACACTATTCCAAAAATTAGAAAAGGAAGAATAACTTCCAAATTAATTTCATGAGGCCAGCATTACCCTGATACCAAGCCAGATAAAGACACCACAAAAGAAGAGAATTATAGACCAATATGTCTGATGAACATAGATGAAAAAATCAACATAATCCTAAAAAACCAAATCCAACAATACATTAAAAAAACATTCACCACAGTCAAGTGGGATTTATTCCTAGGTACAGTACTTGCAAATCAATTGACATGATACATCACATTAATAAATGAAAAGATAAGAACCATATGATCATTCCAATAGATGCAGAAAAAAGCATTTGAAAAAGTACAACAGCCATTCATGATAAAAACTCACAACAAAATAGGGTTAGAGGGAACATATGGCACTTACTAAGGGCCATACGTGTAAACCCCACAGCTAGTATCATCCTAAATGTGAAAAACCTAAGAGCTATTTCTCTATGGTCATGAACAAGCAGGGCTGTCCACGCTTACCACTTTTATTTATCATAGTCCTGGAAGTCCTAGCCACAGCAATCAGAAAACGAAAAGAAAAAGCATCCAAATATGCAAGGAAGAAGGAAAACCTTCACTATTTGCAGATGACATGATACGACCTATAGAAAACCATAAGACTCCACTAAAATGATAGAACTGATATACAATTTCAGTAAAGTTACAGGATACAAAATCAACATACAGATATCTGTTGTATATTTGTATACAACAATGAAGGATAAGAAAGAGAAGTAATCAATCCCATTTACGATTGCACCAAAACCCCTAAGATATCTAAGAATAAACCTCACCAAAGAGGTGAAAGTCCTGAGTTCTCAAAACTGCAAAATATTGTAGAAAGATACAAAAGATGATACAAAATAATGGGAAGATATTCCATGCTCATGGATTGGAAGAACAAATATTGTTAACAAGTCTATACTACTCAAACCAATCAACACACTTAATGCAATCCCTATCAAAATATCAACAACATTTTTCACAGAGCTAGAACAAACGATCCCAAAATTTGTGTGGAACCACAAAAGACCCCGAATAGCCAAAGCAATCTTGAAAAAGCAAAGCAAAGCTGGAGGCATCACAATTCCATACTTCAAGTTATATTACAAAGCTGTAGTAATCAAAACATTATGGTACTGTCACAAAAATAAACACATAGAGAATGGGACATAATAGAAAACCCAGAAATGAACCCCCAGATATATGGTCATTTAACCTTCAACAAAATAGTAAATAATATCCAATTGGAAAAAGTCTATTCAAGAAATGGTTTTGTTTAAACTGGATAGCAACAAACAAAAGAATGAAACTGGATGGCTTTCTTATACCATACCCAAGAATAAGGTCAAAATGTATCAAAGACCTAAATGGGAGAAGTGCAACCAAAAAAAAAATCCCAGAAGAGAGCACAGGCAGTAATATCTCTTACATCAGCCAAAGCAACATTTTTCTATATATGTCTCCCGAGGCAAGGGTAACAAAAGCAAAAATAAACTATTGGGATTTTATCAAAATAAAAGGATTCTGCACAGTGAAGGAAACAGTAAACAAAACTAAAAGACAACCTACGGAATTGGAGAAGATATTTCCAAATGACATGTCCAATAAAGGGTTATTATCCAAAATATATAAAGAGCTTATAAAATTCAACAGCCAAAAGATGAATGGTCCAATTAAAAAATGAGTATAACACATGAATAGATATTTTCTGAAGGAGACATTCAGATGGCCAACAGCCACATGAAAATATGTTCAACATCACTCATCATCAGGAAAATGCAAATAAAAACTTCAATGAAATATCACCTCACAACTGTCAGAATGGCTAAAATCAACAACCCAAGAAAGAATAAGTGATGACGAAGATACAAAGAAATGAGAGCACTCTTACACTGTTGGTGAGATGCAAACTGGTACACTCTGGAAAACAGTGTGGAGGTTCCTCAAAAAGTTAAAAACAGAACCATCCTATGATCCAGCAATTGCTCTACTAGGTATTTACCCAAAGAATACAAACGTTAATTTAAAGTGATATATACACCTCAATGTTTATAGCAGCATTGTTTATAACAGTCAAATTATGGAAGCAGCCCATTTGTCTATCAACTGATGAATGGATAAAATGTGGTATATATATATACAATGGAATATTACTCAGGCATCAAGAAGAATGAAATCTTGCTATTTGCAATGACTTGTATGGAGCTAGAATGTATTATGTTAAGCAAGGTAAGTCAATCAGAGAAAGACAAATGGCATATAATTTCAGTCATATGTGGAATTTAAGAAACAGGACTGATGAGCGTATGGGAAAGGGGGGTGATAAGAGAGGAGAGGGAAACAAACCATAATGATAGAGAACAAATTGAGGGTTGATGAAAAGAGGTGGGTGGGAGACAGGCTAGATGAGTGATGGGTATTAAGGAGGGCACTTGCAATGAGCACTAGGTGTTGTATGTAAGTGATGAATCACTGAATTCTACTCCTAAAACCAATATTGCACTGTCAACTAACTAAAATTTAAATTAAAACCCCACCAAAACAAGAAAACTTCACTCAGATTTATCAACATTTCTGTTTTTCTCTCTGTCCAGTCTCATAGGAAGAATTGCATTCACCATGTTCCCCTTTAAAGTTAGCCATGACCATGCATCTTACTTAGTTCAATAAATATAAGTAGGGGCAATGTGCATCACTTTTCTGTGGAATAATTTAAGATCTAGTGCTCTACTCCCTTTTATATTTTTTCATACCTCTCCAACCTAGGATGTTATATATTTTACATAGTGAAATTACAGAGTGTCAAAGGCCCTCAATATCCTGAATGAATGAGTCTGTGGGTACAAGTCAGGTGCCTGCTAGAGGTGTTTAGATCTATAGGACTTAGATATTAGACTTTCACAAGTGAGAAGTAAGCCTTTGTTTTGTTAGCCCACTGAGATGTGTGAGTTGTTGAAGTAACATTACCATCTCTATCTTACTGACCCTCGAAGTGATTTCAGAAATGACACAAACTCGGGCATTCTTATCACTGTAAGTACACAATATCAATGAATGTATCTCTGAGCTACAAATAATATACTCCTCTCCTTCTCACCTCATATGACTAATTTATTCAGTACAGTATTGACACTACAAACTTTTTCCATTGGAAATATCCTCTGAATTTTGTGAAGTTTATCAAAGCTTTCATTTTTCTATTAGTCCTTATCTTTTCTAAAAGGCCATATTTTAAGTAAAGTAGGCTGAATTAGCAATTCTTTTCTTTTTTCATTTTTACCAGGGCAATAGAATAAACAATTGAAATTTATTCTCATGCATGTGTAAGGCTTAGAAGGATTAATGGATATGAGAGTCCAAATAAGGAGCCTTTGAATGTTAATCTACCAAGGGTTTAAGTTAGAAAATATATCATCTTTTGAGCCATTGGGCATAATATTTAACCAAATAGGTTTGAGAGGATTGTACAACCTTTGGAAAGACATGTAAGCTGACATGGATTAAGAACTAATTTTCTTCCATCATCTGGCACATTCACTTTTATTGTGGAAAACAGTGTATGCTATTGTACCACTCGGTGCAGTCCTTTAAAACCTTTTCCATTCCATGTATGTGAGTAAATGTCTAATTTATCTAGTGTGTGATTATGGTAACAGTGGTGATACTGATTATTTATTGAGATAGTGTGTCAGCAAAGACAATGTGTATTAGCTGACTGATAAGAAATACAGAAGTTTTTGCTTTGTTACTTTTGCTGTTGTTGTTTACATTATTAGAAAAAAATATATATATATATACAGAGAACCTATTACCAAAGATGCCTGTTTATTTACATATTGAAGACTCTGGACTAGGAACTTCAGAATGGCTGTATTAAAGAGGAAGAGAAAAAGAAGGGCACATATTGGAAAATGGAAATGGGTTTTGGCCAAACAGAAAGACAGGGAGGAAGAGATGAAAGGTAAAAAATAATATGATGTTTTCAATAGACACACAAAAAAGGGATTTGAAAAAATTTATCATTCTTTTAGGATACAAACTCTCAACAAATTGGATATAGAAGGAATATACCTCCATTTATCTCAAGCCCACAACCAACATCATACGCAGTAGTGAAAGTTTGAAAGGTTTTCAAGTTCAAGAACAAGACAAGTGCACTCACTTTCACTGCTCTTATTCAATATAGGACTGGAAATTCTACCCAGAGTAATCAGACAAGGAAAGAAAAAAGCATCCAGATTGTAAAGGAAAAAGTAAAATGCCCCTATTTGTGGATGACTTGATCTTAAATATTGAATTCCTAGACTCCATAAAAATTGTTAGAACTAATAAATGATTCTAGTAAAATTTTAGGATGCAAAATCAACATATGAAAATCATTTTAATTTATATATAATAACAATTTACTTTCCAAAAAGAAAATTAAGAAAGCAACCCAATTTACAATAGCATCATAAATAATAAATTCTTAGAAATTAATTTAACTAAGGAGGTAAAAGATCTGTGCACTGAAAACTATAATACACTGATTAAAGAAATTGAAGAAGACACATATAAATAGAAAGGTGTCCTGTGTTCATGAATTGGAAGAATTAAGATTGTTAACATGTTCATACTACCCAAAGTAATCAATAGATACAATGCAATTCCTATCAAGATTCCAATAGCATTTTTTCACACAAATAGAAAAATATCCTGAAAATTGTATGGAACTGTTTAAGACCCCAAATAGTGAAAGCAATGCTGAGATTGAAGAACAGAGCTGGAGGGCACCACACTTCTTGATTTTAAACTACATTACAAAACTGTAGTAATAAAAACACTACACATTAGTTTCCATTACTTGACAGTTAAAGGTGTAGGTTAATACAACATCACTTTCTGTGTTGCTTTGCAACTAGACATTTAAATTTTTTTAATATAGCTGGAATATTCCTAATATAACTTATTTTTTCACTAATGTGAATGAACCTGAAATTGATGAAGTGTGTTGATGACTGTATAAACTCATTTCAAATTTATAATGAAATTTATAATGAAAATTTATCAATGGGTATGACACTGACAGACAATTATATCATATTTCCCTAATTTATCACTTTTACACTGTCTAAAATGGCTGGTTTACGGCATATGTCTTCTAAAATTACAACCCATACCTTAAATAATTTCAGTGCACAATTTATGAAGAAAAGATTCAATCAGAGAATTATTTCATTTGATTTCCTTAAATCCCACCAATCTACCAAGATCTATATGTACATATTCTCCCTTCTATCCTTTTATAATAGAAATGTCTCTTATTTGATATAAATCCAAAACCTCTATTTGATCCCATTCCTTTGGTCATACTCTCTTCATCTCATAATATACAGCTGTCTAGTAGGCATTTTGATATGGATGTCTGATAACTATCTCCAACTTAACATTGGCTTAATTGAACTCTAAGATGCTGGTCTGTTTCCTGTTACTCAATTGTACTAGCTTATTTCTGTCTCAGGAACTTAGTTATGGTTTTCTTCCTGCTTGTAGCAACATTTCTTCAGATGTCTTTATAGATATTTCTCCTCATAATTCCTATCTCACCTCAAAGTTTGAATCACACAAAGAAGACTTACACAACATCTCAAGCTAAAATAATTATCCTCTCAAATCATTGGTTATACTCTATTGCACTGCTCTTTTTTATTGACACTGTAAAACTTATCAATACTTGATATTATCCTATTTATTTGTGTGTGTGCATGTGTCTGTGTGTGTGTGTGTGCGTGTTCATTATGATCTCTGCCAATTAGGATGTAATATACTTTAGGGTAGTTATATCTTTCTAGTACCTTAATATAACCAAAACATGTATAACATGGTCTGGCACATAGTAGATCCATAATAATTATTTTTTCAACTGACTCTTTTTTTGTTTTAAAAAAAAGACACCTCAATTTTCACAGAAGTATCTGAGAAAATGAAATAATTTAAAGAAGCAGATTATTTTGAAACTGTGGGAAAATTCTGGATAATATCACTCCAAGATAACTCTAATTTAGATTGATTTGGGTTTCACTTAGTTAAATGTTGATGGGTTTACCTCTTACACTGCCGATGGGAATGCAAACGGGTGCAGCCACTCTGGAAAACATTTTGGAGTTTCCTCAGAAAGTTAAATATAGAGTGACCCTATGACCCAGTAATTACACTACTAGGTATTTATCCAAAGGATACAAAAATACTGATTCAAAGGGGCACATGCACCCCAATGTTTATAGCAGCACTATCAACAATAGCCCAATTATGGAAATAACCCAAATGTCTATTGACGGATGAATGGATAAAGATGTGATATATACACACAATGGATTATTACTGAACCATAAAAAATAATGAATGAAATCTTGCATTTGCAATGATGTGAATGGAACTAGAGTGTATTATGCTAAGAAAAGTAAGTCAGTCAGAGAAAGATACTGTGAAGACGACTTCACTCATATGTGGATTTTAACGAACAAAACAGATGAACATAGGGGAAGGGAAGGAAAAATAAGATAAAAACAGGGAGGAGGTAAACCATAAGAGACTCTTTTTAAAAAAAATATTTATTTTGAGAGAAAGAGAGAGCATGTGTACACACATGGTGGGGAGGGGATGAGAGAGAGAGGGAGAAAGAGAATCCTCTCTCAGAGATAGAATGCTGGTCTTTGACAGGCTCTGTGCTGTCAGAACTAAGCATAGGGCTTGATCTCACAAACCATGAGATCATGACCTGACCCAAAATCATAGTCAGATGCTTAACCAACTGAGCCATCCAGGTGTCTAAAGTGACTCTTAACTATAGAGAATAAACTGAGGGTTGCTGTAGGGGTGGTGGATGAACATTAAAGAGGGAACTTGTGATGAGAATTGGGTGTTATATGTAAGTTATGAATCCCTAAATTCTACTCCTGAAACCAATACTACACTATGTTAACTAACTTGAATTTAAATAAAATCTTAGAAAAAAAGAAGAAATGTTTATGGGTTTATAAAGTATATATACTTTACTGAAAAATATTTGTAAAGAGAATTATCTTAATGTGAACATTTTATAGCCCAATCTCTTTGCATCAAGGTCATGGTGACACCTCATATTTTTTTTAGAACTATACCAATAGAGTTATTATTACCATTCCTAAAACAATGGAAAAATATTTATCTTATTTTATTTGCCCTCTAAGTAGAACAATTATCAAAAATGCATGCATACAAATTTGTAAAATTAGATATATATTAAAAATTCATGTTTATTTTTTAAGTTGGTTACATTATTCTACTATTTTCTTAAATTTGCATAGGACTGTAATTGAGACACATACAAAAACATTTATAAAGCTTGTGATAGTGCTCTGCTTATAGCAGTCCCTACCTAAATTATTTTACACCTATAAAGCTTTTACCATCTATATACACTATCTTCACATACTGAAATAACAGTATTATAAATTTATCCTCTACCTTTACACCTTAGCTAAACATACTTCATAAACTTAGGATGTCATATTGTGTATTTCTGTTCCCTGAACCCACAACATTGGGGTTAGATATTTCTTTTATATACTCACTTGTCAGTCTATATATGCCTTTATGAAAGCATTTATGAGATTTATTAAAACTGTTTTTACTTCAGTGCTATTATCACCTAATATCATACCTTAAATTCAATAAGTACTCAACTAACCTCACTATATTGAAATAAATTTTCACTTATTGTGGTGTGGTAAGATTAAATTACTGTTGCTCAAGATACAATCTCTTCCCTTATGATCAATAAGTCACATGGAGAATTGAATCCATGACCTTTGTTGTTCCACATTCTCTTACCAAATGAGCTATCTTTACTCTGATGTAACAGTATTTGTTTTTAAAGCATATTATATACGTACAATCACAGTTAATCATCATAGTGGAACAGCAGGATGGCTCTCCAAAGTTCCTTTGAACACTTTTTCCACTATTTCTTTTTTTTTTTTATTCATCTCTTTACCATTTCACGAACATCAGAACATCTATATTCCTTACTTTGTACTTTCCTGACCTCACTTCCAGAAATCGCTACAGTTAGGATAATAGATGGACTATTATGACTATTTATACCTCTGTGGAACTATTTTAGAAATGATATAATAGAACATGAAGTTTATACTACTCAGGCTATCAAGTTGTGACCTCAGAGGTAATAGTTTGCCTTAGAATGAATTGGTTATTCAACCTGTCTTCCTCAAGGGCTTGTTTTTTAAACTGTTCTGAAGAAAACATTTAGGGGATTTGACAAAGTTTAACTTGAATTTATTGTGTATTTATTGAAAATCCTTCATAAGAATGCACAAAGTCAAATATATACACACCTGGCTTATTTTTGTGCAGATTTTATTAACCCAAAACTTTCCCTGATATATTTGCATAGACTTAAAGTTCTTGTCAATAGGAACTTGAAGTTACACGTGAGTTTTTATTATAATTCAAAACTTTGCATGTTTACTCATACAAAATTGTGCAAGGAAGTGTATTGAGGCAGCACATATGCTGTGCTCAATAAAAATACCCATTATCTTCAAGTGCTAAAGTTAATTATAATACTTTCTTTTTCATTGTTAATTGTCATGATACAATGACTTTTCTTCCATGACGTGACTGTGTGCTAAACAGATGCACATGAGGGGTGCCAGGGAGGCTCAGTTGGTTAAGTGTCCAACTCCTGATTTCAGCTCAGGTCATTATCTCACAGTTTGTAAGATCAAGCCCCATTTCATGCTCTGCACTGACAGCATGAAGCCTGCTTGGGATTCTCTCTCTTCCTTTCTCTGCCGATCTCCCTCACACGTGCACACATGTATCTCTCTCTCCCTCCCTCTCAAAAAAATAAACTTTAAAAAAATAGATGCACTTGAGAAGAACCTAAAAAAAAAAAAAATAAAAGTTTTGTTGCTAAGTTGAAAAACTATTCAGAGTCAAACTATCATGCTGAGCATGAATAAAGGTATCTCATACAGTGTTTAGACTACAGTTGGTGCTTGATAAAAATTTTTTTTCTACCAAATTGAGGAGTTATATTTATGTTTGGGTGTAATGGAGTAGGGAGGATAGCGAACAGAGTATAGTGTTCTTTCCTTTATTTACATCTGCCTAGGTTACATTTAAAATATTTAGGGGCACCTGGGTGGCTCAGTCGGTTGAGTGTCCAATTTTGGCTCGGGTCATGATCTCCCGGCTTGTGAGTTCGAGCCCCGCATCGGGCTCCGTGCTGACCGCTCGGAGCCTAGAGCCTGATTTTGATTCTGTCTCCTTCTCTCTCTCTCTGCTCCTCCCCTGTTCGTTCTCTCTCTCTCTCTCTCTCTGAAAAATGAATAAACATTAAAAAATTAAATTAAATTAAAATAAAATATTTAAAATCTGTCTGAATAAACTTTTGAATTCAGTATCATCAGTTCTGTGACTATTGTTAATAGTGAGCTTGCAAACTTCTCTTGATCATTATTGCTTTCTAAAGTTACATACACCAATAAGGAGTGTCTGGGTGGCTTAGTTGGTTAAGCATCTGACTTTGGCTCAGGTCATGCTTTCACAGTTCATGAGTTCAAACCTCACATCAGGCTCTGTCAGTGCAGAGCCTCCTTGGGATTCTCTGTCTCTCTCTCTCTCTCTGCCCCTGTCCCACTTGCACTCTTTCTCTCTACCTCAAAATAAATAAATAAACTTAAAAAACAAAGATACATATACCAGTAAAAAGAAACAATTTCCATAGGAGTTATTGTGTTTACTTTGACATATTAATATTAGATAAATATGTATTTTACCTCCTTTGATATAGAGATTGCTAGTTAAGATCTTGGTAATATGTTTTGTGTCATAACAGTACAAAAAAGATATACTAGTATTATTGTCTCCAGCTTCTACAGCCTTTAACAGTGAATTTCATGGTGTTAAGAGTTATTGTGTAAATATATAATATAAGAAGTATAAAAATATTGTGTGATATGTCAAAAATGTAAAAAAGTAAATATACAACATGAACATAAAATATTATTTTATAACTTCAAAATATATTTAATATTTCCAGTATTTTTGTTTATAACTAGGCAAAAATAACATTACATGAGCAATGAGATTTTTTAGGCTTTGAAAATGAGTACAGGGGCGCCTGGGTGGCGCAGTCGGTTAAGCGTCCGACTTCAGCCAGGTCATGATCTCGTGGTCCGTGAGTTCGAGCCCCGCGTCGGGCTCTGGGCTGATGGCTCGGAGCCTGGAGCCTGTTTCCCATTCTGTGTCTCCCTGTCTCTCTGCCCCTCCCCCGTTCATGCTCTGTCTCTCTCTGTCCCAAAAATAAATAAACGTTGAAAAAAAAAAAAGAAAGAAAATGAGTACAAATGGCCTTTCTTGTGATAAATGATTTTCATTTTATTTAAAGAAAAAATGGAAATGTATATGATCTTCTACCCATTTTCAGTGTCAGCAGAAAAGTTTCCCTGAGTAGCCATGGTCCCAAATCTACCAGTAACTTTATTTGTTTTGCAATTCTTATCAGAATTTTCCATTAACATGATTATATGTCATATGACTGTCATATGACACTAATATGAATCTGGGCATGAGTAGTAAAGTAGTGAGTTCAGGCTTACTTACAGGGAATTGCAAAGATAATTTTAATGGTTAGCAGCATAATTTATCTGAGTGGACAATGATAATCATGTACATTTTATTGGTTCTTGATGTGGCATTATTTAGCATGTTTATGAATTAGAAAAAAAATAGACACTTTTTAAATTAAAATGAATAAGAACTTCAATTTGCCAAAGAAATAAATTTAAATACTTACTAAGTTTTTTACAACCATGATGGCTATTTTTTTCCTTGAAGCATAATTTGCATACAATAAATATATAATATTTAAAGAAAGTTTGCAAGTCTTAAATTTGGCAGGATGTGGCTTCAAAGAGTTCCCTTTCTCTTTGCTTTCCCCTTTTAAAAGTTCTAAGAAACCCAATTCCTGGTCATTCAAATAATCAGACTCAATAGTACACATATGCTGGTATCCATCTGCTGAAAGCTGTCATAAATGACATTGTCTTACAACTGGATTTAAGAATTAGTTGGCATGCCTGCCACATAGCCCATCTTCTGTTTCAGGCTATAAAATAGATGCTTAAGATTTCCCCTTCATTTTTTGTGATAACAATTTATATTACTAATGTACCAGACACTTTAATTTAAATGTTCAAATTTGACTATGTAGTGTTTGCTGGGATTAAAACTTTCGCAGGGGTCATAGGGGTTTCTGTGTCGATTTTCCACTTTTGTTACAATTATAGAGTCAAAACTGATGTGCTTTCCTTAAATTTTGGCCTCTATGATTTGTGCTAGGTTAGTAGGTGGAGAAGAAGTAGCTAAAAAAAAATGATGAATTTAAGAAGTTTTGTTTTCAGATGCTTTTGGTGCCATCTCTGAGCTAAGAGTCTATCTCCTGTAAAAGGAGAATTCATTCATGACATAGGAAGGAAAGGGGAGCATTTTCTGGATTTATTCCTTCTTGATTACCTTCTACTCAAAATAATTTTTATGACAAAAAGGTATATTTTGGGTGGCATATTCTGTTTTCTTTTAAAGCTTGAGAAAATATCTTATTCATTTTTAAAATTAAATGTTACTTACATATATTGCTTGACCACTACAAGTAATTTCCATTTACCCACCAAGATTTTATCTCCTACTCCCTATCTTAAAAACATCAAAAAGACATATTGAATAATTGATAAGTAAAATAGTTCTACTAGTGATGTGTCTGTGCCAGGGAAAATATAAGCAATGTGGGTTTTTTTTTTTTTTTTTGGCAGTAAAACAAAACATAGTAAGGAACAAGTATATCCAAGAAAAACAAAAATATTATAAGTCTACTGTTTGAGACACATTTATTAGTGACTGAAAACAAAAAATAAATTTAGAAAATTTACTCATCTCTTAGTTTGTTTCCATTTTCCCTATCAAGGAGAATTAACCTCAATATGATAAAGATGGAATAGACATTGAGTAAAAATAAAAAAAATAATAGAAAAGATGGAAAGTTATATAAGACACTTTAAGTGACAAATTGTGTGTTATAAATAAATTCAAGTCTCCTTGATGAAACATATATGCCAGGATATTGATATCTCAGAATACATAGATAAACACTGCTGATAATATCTGAAAAGTCAATGCAGAGAGGAGTGATTTGATGAAAAATCAGATCAGAAAAAGAAGTTGAATTTCTAATGAAAAATAAGATTGTTTCTGCAGTTATAAGTTGCTGATAAGGTAATAGCAAAGCTTTCATTTACTTCTAACAAAATATCACAGATAGGAAATTAGTACACATTAGCAGAGATACACAAAAATAGATTCCAGATTTTTGCAGGTAAAAGATTTTGATAAGTGCCTACATCATAGAGCTTATAAACGGCAGATAGGACTCAATCACATGTCATATCTGATTCGAGACCTTTCAATACTTAAGTATTACTATATGTAGTTTGTGATAAATATCTAGCCAAATTTCTACACTGGATTATTGAATGTATAATTATGTATGAGAATAGTGGTCATTAAAATAATTAATATTAATATGGGCTATCACAAGGCCAGATGAAGAAATATTTAAATTTTTCCAAACAATAATGATTAATATATTGAATTAAATGTTGATAAAGGAAGTGGTTAATGGGACAAATTGCTGGTTTATTCTGTTCTATATTTTATTGATCATTCAAATCCAGTTATATATAACATGCTAATCAAATTTGCAGGTGGCACATATCTAGGCCAGTTATATTAATAGAATCTCAGTGTTTGAAACAGGGATCTAAAATACTAAAGGAATTCCAAACATGTCACTCCAAATTATGCCATTCTGGCATATTGGCTTTTTGAGTTAAAGACACTTGAAAAGAAGAAAAAACAAAAACAAAAACAAAACACTCTGATTTTCCCTCTTTTTCTTAATGTTTATTTTTTGAGTGAGCAGGGGAGGGGCAGAGAGAGAGGGCGACACAGAATCTGAAGCGGGCTCCATCAAGGCTCTGGGCTATCAGCACAGAGCCCAATGTGGGGCTTGAACTCATGAATTTCGAGATCATGACCTGAGCCAAAGCCAGACACTTAACCAACTGAGCTGCCCAGGTACCCCTTTCCTAAAAGCAGATGACATTCCCATGAGAGATATCCTGCCAATACCAGAAGGAAAGCAATATTATTATCATCAATGAGAAGTTGAGACCCAAAGATATCTTTACCAACAGACGTTGTTAAAATAATTCTTCTCTTTTTGTAGCTTCCACACATAGTTTAGTTACTTTTCCTCAATTTCCTCTCTTTGTTCAACCCAATATAAAAGCAAGTATATTTTTCCATGTTGTGACAGTAAACTCACCATATCCCTGTGTTTCCTGTTTTAATTCTGGTTTTATATTCTTTCCATAAAGAAAGTATTTGAAAATTTCTATAACTATTTAATTATCTCTTATTCAATATAGGGGATCCAGAAAGAATCTGAATGTATTTTTAAAACATAGAAAGAAAATCTGAAAAGTGCTCGAATGGTTGAAAATATCAGCCAAATCAAGGAAGCATTTTGGCTATTTTATTTTATTTTATTTTTTTTAATTTTTTTTCAACGTTTATTTATTTATTTTTGGGACAGAGAGAGACAGAGCATGAACGGGGGAGGGGCAGAGAGAGAGGGAGACACAGAATCGGAAACAGGCTCCAGGCTCCGAGCCATCAACCCAGAGCCCGACACGGGTCTCGAACTCACAGACCGCGAGATCGTGACCTGGCTGAAGTCGGACGCTTAACCGACTGCGCCACCCAGGCGCCCCCGTTTTGGCTATTTTAAATCAATTGTATTTCATTTCGCCAGTGTTGAGGACAACTAAAATATGATACACAAAATGACAGTATAATAATAATTGGATTAACATTATAATAGAACAATTATGGATTATCTGATAAAAGATATTCACAACTTTATTAGTAGTACCAAAGAAATAACTACTATTAGTTTTCTTTTCTCTAATAAAGACTGTTCACATTAAATATAATTGGTAAAAACTAAAACATACAGTGGTGAAATTAATTCTAGTTATAATTTAGATTCAGCTTGATTGAAGAATAACTTACATACAATAAAATTCACTTATCTGTTCTTAAGTATATAATTCAATGTGAAACTGCTGTAACCATTACCACAATCAAGGTATAGAACATTTTCATTACCTCTGCAAGTACCCTCTTGACTAGTTCCCCAACTAGAAGTCTATAAAAACAACAGGTGAATGTGACCAAAAAAATTTAAAGAACAAATAGAACATCTATAAATAAATAAATACTATATGTAAACAAAAACAGATTTTTATAAATAAATACATAAAATATTTATAAATTAATATATATAATGTAAAAATATAATGAATGGAGGGGCGCCTGGGTGGCACAGTCGGTTAAGCGTCCGACTTCAGCCAGGTCACGATCTCGCGGTCCGTGAGTTCGAGCCCCGCGTCGGGCTCTGGGCTGATGGCTCAGAGCCTGGAGCCTGTTTCCGATTCTGTGTCTCCCTCTCTCTCTGCCCCTCCCCCGTTCATGCTCTGTCTCTCTCTGTCCCAAAAATAAATAAAAAACGTTGAAAAAAAAATTAAAAAAAAATATAATGAATGGATTAAATAGCAAATTAGATGAAGCAGAAGAAAAAACTAATGGATGAAAGGATAGATTTGAAGATATTCAGTAAAACGTTGAACAGAAAATATGTAGCTGCAAAATATGAAAGCTTAGAATATTGTATAAAGTGATTTATCAGAAGAAGTAAGGCATCTTTCTGCATCTTAATATCACAAATAAGAACAGTAACACTTTTAATCTGATCCTAACATTATAGAGAAAGTGAAAATGTCCTCAAAGCCTGAAAGCAGGACAACAAATCTGATGGAGTGAATGTTTTAAATACTGATCTAAGGAAATTTACCTTCAATTATATCATTAGTTCTATGGGATAATCATATTCCAAGTTTCAAATAGATGACATGAAATTAAAATTTCAAGAACATAAAATTTAAGTCATGACACACACTTGCTGTATCTGCACATTTATTTATTATTTCCTTTTATATTCTTTTTGTTTCCCAGTCACTCTTTACCCACAGTATGGTAACAATTACATTTTTTTTAAGTGGAATACCAAATACAAAAGCATTCTTTGATGCCATGCATGCTTCTTTACTTTAACCATTACTTTGCATTGTTCTAAAACAAAAACATAAATCCCATGATTCAGCTAATTCTTTCAGTGTTTAAATATCAGGATAAAGAATTAGAAGAGGAAGAGATTAGGGGCACCTGCTGGTTCAGTCAGTTGAGTGTCAGACTTTGGCTCAGGTCATGATCTCATGGTCCATGAGTTCAAGCTCCACGTTGGGCTCTGTGCTGACTGCTCAGAGCCTGGAGCCTGCTTTGGATTCTGTGTCTCCCTCTCTCTCTCTGCCCCTCCCCCGTTCATGCTTTGTCTCTCTCTGTCTCAAAAATAAATAAACCTTAAATTAAAAAAAAAAAAGAAGAGAAAGAGATTAGCTTTTTTAAAACTCTGAAGGTAAGGTGGAGAAACTCATCTCCCATTTTTAAATATTTTTTCAAGCATCAATAGAAAGATATGTTATTGCAATTTAGTTTAATTTGATGGGGAACTATTGGTTATTTCAAGGTTCTTGAAAAGGTTTTTTTTTTTTTTTCTTTTAGTATTCTATCCTGATTAAGCCTACTTTTCAGTAGTGGGAATCGTTCTTCTACTCTGATCAATTTAATTTGTCTTTACTGGATTCAATTATGATTGTATCTAACTTATTCTTTTAAGTTTTAAAAATATGCTTCTGAAATACTTTATCTCCAATTCATAGTTGAGATTCCAGAAATCATAAAGCACTTTGAACAGAACTACTTTTAAAAACTTAGAGTTTACAAAATATATTAAAACCTTGTTAACAAGAATGTCTAAAAAATTGGTAGTCTTATTGTTTAAATGCTCTGCTTCAGTGACAATTAAGCCTGAAGTCCATTGTTTCATCTTTTGTTATTTAAAAGTTTTCTAAAATGCCTATGTCTACTTTATACTTTCTACATTGAAATGAGCTTAATGGAATACCTTTTTGGAAACCTTAAAGTGCTTCAGGGTCATCTGTCAGTATAGCAATTCAAAGTGTGAGTTTAAATGTTAAAGATATAGGGAAACCAAACTATCTGTATAGGAAATCTGTTTTCTCTTTTGAAAGTTGTCTATGATTTTATTTTTTTGAATTAACATGTTATGTTTTTTATTAGTCTTTTCCAGATACATTGAAATGTTACAAATACTGATTATGCAAAAGTTCTAGTGAATTGTAGTTCATTTACATTTTACAGCTAAACATATTCAAGATGTCTGGAATGTTTTTTTAATTTTTTTTAATGTTTATTTATTTTCGAGACAGAGACAGACAGAGCATGAACGGGGGAGGGTCAGAGAGAGAGGGAGACACAGAATCCGAAGCAGGCTCCAGGCTCTGAGCTGTCAGCACAGAGCCCAATGTGGGGCTTGAACTCACGAACTGTGAGATCATGACCTGAGCCGAAGTCGGAGGCTCAATTGACTGAACCACCCAGGCGCCCCTGGAATGTAACCTTAACCACGGTATCAAAATTCTAACCTATCAATTGTTCTTTTGTGTTACATAGAATAGTGCATTGCCTCTGGTGGATCATATGCAAAGCTGGTCTTCAATAATTCTTCCCCTTGCTTTAAGCGCATGCCACTTCTGTCATTGAAACTTGGCTTATTTTCCTTCCATGTAGAGCTGGAATGGTCTTGTGTCTTACTGTGAACAATAGAATATGATAGAATTGATGCTGTGCTATGTCTGAGCATAGGTCTTAAGAGACAATACACTTTTTCATTTGCTGCTGGAAACCAGTCACAATATAAAGTATGAATGATATATTGGAGGAAAAATGTGTGGAGACAGAGGCCTATCCAGTCTTTAGCTATTCTAGCCATCTCAGCTAAGTTGCCAAAACTTTGAGTGAAGTTATCTTGGATGTTTCAACCTCAGCCAAGACTCTAGATCGATGCAAATTCAAGGGTGACACCAGTCCACATGTTGAAGAAGTGTACAACAAAGGCAAGACAATCCAGAGAATTATTAGAAATAATGCTTATGGTATTTTAAAGCCATCAAATGTTAGGTGTTACATTATGCTGTAACTGATAATTGATTCAGAAATTAGTAAGATAGAATGTTCCTCTAACATAAAGCTAAAGCATGTGCACTGGCTTTGAGACCAAATGTGGGTTGGAGGGTAGAAAAGTGATAAGGACACTGTGAGTAGAAACTACAACAGTGAAGAAATCAGTGTTATTGAAAGCTGAAAAATAAGTAACCCACATTATATACTGAGAAAATGTTCACTAACTCCATCACCTGAGGTAATATAAAAGGAAAAAAAAAGTTCCTAATAAATTTGTGGACCTGGCTAAGGAAATTTCTGGCTAGAGTATGAATATGTCAAAGAGCCTACTTCAGTAGACTATGATAAGTATTACAAGAGTAAGGTAAGCTAAATAAGAAAAAAAATCTATTTTCAGGCAGAATCTGGACACAGGACCAGCTGGAAAAGTATTTTAAAAGGAAGAAGTAAAAAATGGCACAGATCATCATGAAGCCAATAAAACATAGCCTAAGGATTAATATAAAGTCATATAGCTATAAAACTTTGTAAAGCACTCAACAATTCAAGTTTGTTCCTAGAAGATCCCCTCCAGTTGATAAAATCACTATTAATTAAAAAAAAATATTATTCTACAGTAGCCTGACTAAATGACACTTGATCCTGGTGAATGAATTTTTAAATGTATTATTGATTAAGTTTGCTAATATTTTGTTGTGGATTTTTGCATTTAATTTATCAGAGATATTGGCCTGTACTTCTCTTTTTTTTTCTGGTGTCTTTGTCTGGTTTTGGTATCATGGTGATACCTCATAGAGGTATGGTGACCTCATAGAATGAATTCGTAATATTTCTTTCTATTTTTTGGAATAGTTTAAGAGGAATAGGTCTCAATTCTTCTTTAAATTTTTGGTAGCATTAGCTGTGAAACCATCTGTTACTGGACTTTTGTTTGTTGGGAGTTTTTTGATTACTGATTCAATCTCCTTCTTGGTAAATGGTCTTTTCAAATTTTCTATTTCTTCCTGATTCATTTTTGGTAAATTACATATTTCTAAGAATTTACCCATTTCTTATAGATTGTCTAATTTGTTTCATGTAATTTTTATTAATATTCTCTTATAATTGTTTGTCTGTGTGGTGTTGGTTGTTATTTCTCCTTTTCCATTTGTGATTTTATTTATTTGAGTCCTCTTCCTCTCTCTCTCTCTTTCTCTCTGTCTCTTTTCTTTTTTTTTTTTTTCTTTTTGATGAGTCTGGCTGGAGGTTTATCAGCTTTATCTTTTCAAGGAACTTGCAACTGGTTCCATTGATATCCTCTATTGTTTTGTGTCTTTTTTGTTTGTTTTGTTTTTCTTTCTTTCTGTCTTTTTTTTTTTTTGAGAGAGAGAGAGAGAGCACTAGCATGAGCTGGGGAGAGAGGCAGAGAGAGAGGGAGAGAGAGAGGATCCCAAGCAGGCTGCACAATATCAGTACAGATCCTGATGCATGCATGGCTCAAACTCACAAACAGTGAGATCATGACCTGAACCGAAATCAAGAGTCAGATGCTTAACGGACTGAGCCACCCAGGTGCCCCATGTTTTAGTTTCTATATCATTTATTTCTGCTCTAATTTTTATTATTTAATTCCTTCTGTTGGGTTTGTGTTTTGTTTGTTGTTATGTTTCTAACCCTTTTAGGTGTAAGATTATGTTCTTTATTTCAGATTTTTCTTGCTTCTTGAAGTAGACCTGTATCGCTATAAACTTCCTTCTTCAAATCGCTCTTGCTGCATCTCAAAGTTTTTGGACAATTGTGTTTTCATTTTTGTTTGTCTCCATATATTCTTTGATTCCTTCTCTGGTTTCTTGGTTGACACATTCATTGTTTGGTAGCATGTTGTTTAACCTCCATGTATTTGTGGTCTTTCCAGATTTTTTCTTGTGGTTTATTTCTACTTTCATAGCATTGTGGTCAGAAAAGTTGCAGGTTATGACTTCAATGTTTTTGAATATGTTGAGTCTTGTTTTGTGGCCTAATATATGATATATTCTGGAGAATATTCCATGTGTGCTTGAAACAAATGTGTATTCTGCTGTTTTAGGGTGGAATGTTCTCCATATATTTGTCAAATTCATCTGGTCCAGTCTGTCATTCAAAGTCTTTATTTCCTTGTGGATTTTCTGCTTAGATGATCTGTCCATTGATGTAAGTAGGGTGTTAATTCCATTAGTATTATTGTTTTGCTATCATTAGTTCCTTTATGTTTGCTATTAACTGTTTTATGTATTTAGGTGCGTTCTTGTTGGAAGCATAAATATTTACAAGTGTTATATCTTCTTGCTGGATTGTTACTTTTATTTATTATATAGTGTCCTTCTTTGTACCTTTTTACAGACTTTGTTTTAAGTCTATTTTTATATTTGTATTTCTTTTCCAACCTTATTTTGACATCCATTTGCATGATAGTTGTTCCTCCATCCCCTCTCCTTCAATCTGCAGGTATCTTTAGGTCTGAAATGTGTCTCTTATGGACAGCATATAGACTTTTTTTAAATCCACTTTGTCACCCCATGTACTTTGATTGGAGCATTTAGTCCATTTACATTTAAAGTAATGATTGATAAACATGAGCATTTAGTCCATTTACATTTAAAGTAATGATTGATAAACATGTATTTATTCCCATTTTGTTACTTGTTTGGTGGTTGTTTTTGCAGTTTCTCTCTGATCTTTTTCTTTCATGGTTTGCTGCTTTTCTTTAATGAAACACTTAGATTCTTTCCTCTTTATTCTTTGCATACCTGCTAGTGCTTTTTGATGTGTGGTTACCATTAAGTTTGTATATAACACACCTTTTGCCTATAGGAGTCTATTAAGTTGATAGTCGCTTAAGTTCTAACCCATTCTTTACTCCTCCTCCCACATTTTAGGTATATGGTGTCATATTTCACATCCTTTTATCTTGTGAATCCCTTGACTGATTTTTACATTTATACTTAGTTTTCATACTTTCATTTATGGTCTTTCGTTCTCATAGAGTCCCCTTTAATTCTTCTCATAGGCATGGTTTAGTGGTCATGAACTCCTTTAGTTTTTGTTTGCCTGAGAAACTATCTCTTCTATTATGAATGATAGCCTTGCTGAATAGAGTGCTATTGACTGCAGAGTTTCCCCTTTTAGTACCTTGAATACATTATGCCACTCCCTTATGGCTTGCAAAGTTTCTGCTGACAAAACAACTGATAGCCTTATGGGGTTTCCTTTGTTTGTAACTGTGTCTTTTATCTTGGAACTTTTTAAATTCCTTCTTTATGACTATTTTTTTTTCTATTTTAATTACTGTGGATCTTAGTGTGGACCTTCTTGAGCTTAACTTGTTGATAGATCTGCATGCCTCATGAATCTGGATTCCATTTCCCTCCTAAGATTCAAGAAGTTTTCAGTTATTATTTCTTCAAATACATTTTCTGCCTCCCTTTCTATTCTTCTGGGATCCCTATAATGTGAATGTTTTTACATCTGATGGTGCTGTTGAGTTCTCTAAGTCTATTTTCATTATGCAGTATTTGTTTGTCTCTCATCTGTTCAGTTGACTGCTTTCCATTACTCTATCCTCCAATTCACTAATAACGTTCCTCTGTTTCCTGTAGCCTACTCTTTATTCCATCTATTGTATTTTTAATTTCATTTAATTAATTCTTTATCTCTGATATGTTATTTTTATCTCTTTGTCAAAGGTCTCCCTGATGTCTTCCACCCTTTCTGAAGACTAGTGAGTATCTCTATGATCATTAGTTTAAATTATTTACCAGGCATGTTACTTAGTTCTGTTTTGCTTAGATCCCCTGCTGTGATTTTGTCCTGTACTATCATTTGGGACATATTTCTACCTATTCATTTTCTCTACCTCCTGCTCTGTCTCTGCTAGGAAAGTCAGTTATGTCTTCTGCTCTTGCAAGTAGTGACATTATGAAGAATTCCTGTAGTGCCCTGCAGTGCAGTAGCCTCTGTTCACCAGAACCTGGCACTTATGTTAGTCTACTATGTGTATTGGTTTTATACTGTTGTTGTGTCTGTCACTTTTTCTTTCAGTCTAGACATCCTCATTGACTCTCTGCCTGTTTGTTTGATCTCTTGGGTGTTAGTGAGACCCAAGCAATCAGGCTCTAAGGGGATGTGACCACAGGAGGGCTAGGGGGTGTGGCACTGGTGTTAGCAACATTTGCACTAAGCCATTATTCTTAGGTCTGATCCCCCAGTGCAGTTGTTGCCCAGGGCAAGGCATGGGCAGTAGCCAAGTGTGTAGCACAGAAGCATCATTGGCAGTTGAAGGCAAGGTGTATGGTGGTGGCAGTGGCCAGGGGTGCACAGAATTTGTGTGCATGTTAGCTGCTTAGGGCATGCATGGAATTAACAAAATTTGCACTGAGCCCACTGCTGAGGCCAACAGGCTTGGATTGGGCGAATCCTTAGGAGAATGTATAGGAGGGTGCACTGCTAGCAGTTTAGATAGCAAGTATCTGTGCAGTGCTGCCTCCTGCAGGTGGCCCTGTGTTTATGTTGGGGATGAAGTAGGAAAATGGCACCTGATAGCTCTTTTGTTCATGAAGTGCCCCAATACACCCTGAAATCATCATAAACAGATCTTTCTGTCATTTGCCCCCAGCCTTGTTCAAATTGCCACTTCTATGTTGCCTCTCCATGGGCTATTGTCTCTTTAAGGACAGAGATGTAGCTATCATTGGCCCTCCAGTCTTGCCCAGTGATGAGCTCCAGGATCCAAGTCCTGCTGGTTATACAAACTTGCAGAGTTCAGACCCTCTTGTTGTCAAAGGCAGACAATATAGTGATTCATCTTCTCTGTGTTGGTTCCCTGGTGCAAGGGACCTCTTTTCCCCCTTTCTATGCCTGCTGCTCCCTCCCTCCTGCAGGCAGCTCCTGACCACTGTTTCTGCTTTTCCTAACCTTTTAGTTGTGGCTTCTTCTCTACATTTGGTTGTGGTATTTGTTCTGCCAGTCGTTGGATTCCTCTCTGGTTTATTTACACGGATGTGAGTGATATCTCATTGTAAACATGGAACAGGGTGAGCTTGGGGTCTTCGTACTCCACCACCTTCCCAAGATATTAGGATTTTTTTTACAAATCTAATCAAGATTTTATAGAATATCAACCTGAAAAATATTTATGTGATGTCAGTTTCATTGTTTAGTGCTCTTCACAGCACTGTTTGGCATATGAAGTCATCTATAGAAGCCCTTCATTATCTTACTTCATATTACTAGTAATTATTAGAGAAAAATAATTAATTATATTTAATTTATACTTATTTTTCATTAAAATCCATTGATACTTCCTAATTCAAAGCACTTTAATTTGGTCTATAAGAGTTGCAGAAGTGAATCAATCATGTACAAATTTACTACAAGAGCTTTCTACATTTCTAGAGGGTATAAGATAGGTGTATACAAATATTAAGTAGAAAAATCAGTGTGATTTAATTTAATTAGTACAAATAAAAGCCTGTGTAAAACCAACAGAGAAAATAGTTCCTTCTATAGAATCCCAGGGACACTCTTGAAAATATAGTCTCCAGTTACATAGATATTTCATAACATGTAATATTTTGCTTATTTCACTCAACATTGTTTTTGGGACTTACACAAATGAATACATGTATGTCTAGAGGTTATCAAAGTCTTTCTATAAAGGGCTAAGTAGTAAATATTTTAGGCTTTATAGGCCAGATGTTTGCTGTTGCAACTCCACAGTTTTATAGACAATACATAAATTAAGAAGTGTGACTGTGTTCCAATAAAACTTTATTTATGGGGCCCATGATTTGAATTTCACATAATTTTCACATGTCACAAATTATTGCTTTTCTTCTGTTTTTTAATCATCAATTTAAAATGTTTAAAAATTATTATTTATTGTGGGCTCTGCAAAAAGTGATAACAGGATGAATTTATCCTATAAGCTGTAGTTTACTGACCCCTGGTCTAGTCATTCCTTTTTATTGCTAACTAGTATTTCATATTTAATATTTTTTCATGGGATATAGTTCAGAGAAGAATGACTAAATCATAAACTCATTTTCTATGATATTCTCCAAAGTAAACCAATTTACATCCTTACACAAACATATATGAGTTCCCTTTGTTTCACATTTGTACCAAGGCTTGATATTATCAACTATTTTGTTTTATTCCATAGCTCTTATATAAGAAAAAGTATACACTCAGGTTTGCACTATTATTTTATTTTACAATAAAAATAATCACAACTTAGAGAAATTTATACATGTTTATGAATAACTTTTATTTTCCTAAATGACTTGTAAGTTCTCCACCTAAAGTCTCATTATCTCTGAAAATGTTGTGCATATTTGAAACAAACAAAGATATTCTGTTATATAATCACAACAAAATCATGAAACAGAGCTGGGAAATCATACATATGCATACACAGAAACACACATGCATGCCTATTTGTATGTCTATCTATATTGACACCCATGAGATCACACAAATACCTCCAATTACAATCTAACACCAGAGAAATCTTTCCAGTTTTCCCCCTTTCCATTTCTGTAACTCCCTTCTCAGTGAGAAATCTCATAATCCTTAATATATTTGCATATTTGATTATATTAGGTCACTCTCCATGTATTTAATACAATTTTTTCATTATTACTACACCTACCCTTCTGCATTTACCCTCCTCACTATACTCAGATTCCAAGATTCCACCTCCAAGTTCCATCTCATTACCATTTGCCTTTGCATGGAAGACTTCCTTACCTGTTCCAATTCTGATTCTCTAAGCCATCATTCCTCTGAATGTGAAAGTTTCTCATACTGCTTGTGTTTTAATAACCTACAAAAGGACACCCTTCTTGGGTGTGGAATTACTATCCCAGGCCATATTTCTCATAATAATACCTCCATAACATACTTGGACCATGATATGCCAAATTCCTTCTCTGCATGGACACCCTTCTCATCCTGCTCAGGCTCTGATATCTCATATCAGGAAGCCCCCATGTATGGATGTGCTCTTGACTCTTTTAATGTCCTGTATCTCTATGGTAGGTTTATCTCCATCACAACACTGATGCTTTCTTTACCTTGATCAGAACTCTGATATTCTGGGACATCATGACTTCCCACTCAACCCCACCCACTGCAACTACTGCCTTGCTCTGCACTAACCAAAAATTTTATACCTTTAATTGTTCAACAAAGGAAGGATAAAGGAAGAAATATAGTTCTAATTGCAATTTTAATCTGCAATTAAAGGTGACAAAGTTTCACATGTTATTTGGTTATTTAGATTTCCTCTAATATTAATTACCTATGCTTACATTTGACTCTTTTCCTATTGTTGTTTTTCCTATTTTTATTCATACATAGACATCTTCTATTTATCAATAATAATAATCCAAAACCATAGAGAAAATCAATTGAACCAAGAGTTGAGTACTTAGATCAGCAAAATTGACAACATTTAGCTAGATTAGGAAAAAGAGAATATTGAAATAACTAAAATTTTAAGGTCTGAAAGATACTTTAAAAGTAATATTACCAGGATAGAATGGTTTACAAGAAAGCACTATAATGAATTGTAATGAAATGAATTTCATAAACTAATTAAATGAATAAATTCTTGGAAATACACAACCTACCAAGACAATGTGGAAGAAATAGAAAATCTGAACATACCTAAAGCTAGTAAGGAGATTGAGTCAGAAATCAAAAACCTCCCAGCAAAGAACAGCCCAGAAATACATGGTGTCACTGTTGAATTGCATCAAACATGTGAAGAAAAATTAACACCAATATTCCTCAATTCTTACAAAAAAAAAAAAAAATAGAAGAGAATACATCCAAACTCATTCTACAAGACCAGAATTACCCTGATAACAGAGCCAAAGATACTACAAGAAATGAAAATTATAAACCAATATCCTATAAAATTGTTACAAAAACATGCACAATACTAGAAAACAATTCTACATCTCATTAAAAGGATTATACACCCTAATCAGGTGGGACTTATTTTTGAAATGCAAGGATGTTTCAACATAGGAAAATCAATCAGTGTAATATAACATAGTACCAGAATAATGGGGGGAAATACTACACAAACATCTCAATTAATGCAAAAAAAAAGACAAAATTCAACATGATTTCATGATGGAAGTGCTAACAAATTAGGAATACAAAGAAAATAACTCTATATTATAAATTAGGAATATAAAGAAAATAACTCTATATTATAAAGTCATATATGATAAGACTTCATCAAACTCATAGTTACTGCTGAAAGACTGAAAGCTTTTCTCTAAGATAAGGCAAAAAACAAAAATGCCCATTCTTGCTACTTCTTTTTAGCATAGTACTAAGAGTCTAAGCGCTATTAGGAGAAAATATAAAACAAAACACATCAATATTGGAAAGGAAGAAGTAAAAGTATCTGTGTCAACATATGACATGATTATATATATATATATATATATATATATATATATATATATATATCACCTTGAAGATTCCATTAAAAAGGGCTAGAAGTAATCAGTAAAGTCAGCAAAGTTGCTAGATACAAAATTAACTTGCAAAATCAATTGCTAATTTATACACTAAAAACTAACATTTCAAAAAGAAAATAAGAAATTCTATTTACAATAGCATAGAAAAGAGAAAATACTTAGAAATATACTTAAATATGGAGATTAAAGACTTTTACGCTTAGAATTATAAAGCATGGCTGAAAGAAATTAAAGAAAACAGAAGTAAATGGAAATACAACCTGCATTCATGGATTAGAAGACTTAATATTTTTAAATTGGCAACACAAAGTTTTCTACAGATTTAATGCAACCCTTATTAAAATCCCAATAGCATCTTTTTTTGCAGAAACAGAAAAATCCATCCTAAAATTCAATGGAATTTCAAATTAAAATTCAAATGGAATCTCAAGGGATCATGAATAGCCAAAAAAATCTTGAAAAAGAGGAAATTTGTAGGTCTCATACTTTTTATTTCAAAACTTGTTATAAAGATACAATGATCAATAATGTGGTATTGACATGAAGACAACCATATAGACCCATAAAATAGAATAGCCCAAAAATAAACTCTTGTATATAAGGCTAAATTACCTATCCTGGAGAATGTTCTGGGTGTGCTTGAGAAAAATGTGTACTCTGATGCTGTTGAATGGAATGTTCTCTGTATGTCTCTTAGGTCCAATTGGTCTATAGTCTTAAGTCCACTGTTTTCTTATTAATTTTATGTCTGAATGATCTATGATCTCATCCTCATTTGCTTTTGCATGGAAAGGAAATTTGGATTTTGAAGTTCCCTACTATTAATGTATTGCTGTCCATTTCTCCCTTCCATTCTGTTAATATTTGCTTTAAATATTTAGCTTATCCAATGTCAGTGCATACATATTTACAACTGTTATTTCCTCTTTATGAATTGACACTTTTATCACTATATAGTGATCCTTTTTATGAATTGACACTTTTATCACTATATAGTGATCTTTGTTTCTTATAAATAATTTTGACTGCTAGTTTATTTGATCTAATATAAGTATAGACAATTATACCCTCTTTTGCTCACCATTTGCATGGGATATCTTCTTCTGTCCCTTCATTTGCAGCCCATGTGTCCCTAAAGCTAACACAAGTCTTTGTAGGCAACATATTGTAGGAACTTATCTTTTTAAACCTACTCATCCACTCAGTATCTTTTAATTAGAGAATGGAATTTATTTACATTAAAATAATTGATGACTGGTAAGAACTTACTATTTCTATGTTGTTTTCTGTTTTGTAGTTTCTTTGTTTTTTTTCTTTTCTCACTGTCCTCTTTTTGTGATTTGTTGACTATTTGTAGTAATATGCTTTGATTTATATCTCTTTATCTTTTGTGTATCTACCAGAAGTTTCTTCTTTGTAGTTACCATGAAACTTACATACTGCATGTCGCAATTATAACAAACTGTTTTAAGCTGATAAAAATTAACTTCAATTGCATACAAAAAGTCTACACTTTAGTTCTCTCTACCCATATTTTATGTTATTGATTTCACACATTGCATCTTTTCATGTGTTGTATCCATTATATAATTATTGTATCTATAGTTATTTTTAATACTTTTGTATTTTAAAATTTACACTAAAGATAAAAGTGATTTACCTACCATTGTCACAATAGTATTCTGAATTGGACAATATATTTCCCTTTACCAGTGAGTTTTACACGTTTATATATTTTAATGCTGTTACTTGGTATCCATTCATTTCAATGTAAAGAATTCCTTTAGCATTTCTTGTAAGGTAGTTCTAGTGTAAGACAGATCTGGATCAACTTTTGTTTGTCTAAGAATATCTTTATCTGTCCATCTTAGCAATTCTGCTGAGTATTATTGGTTTGCTTTTTTTTTTTTCTTTCAGCACGTTGAATATATCACTGTACTCTTTTCCAGCTTGCAATACTTCTGCTGGGAAATCCACTAGTAGCCTTGTAGAGATTCCTTTGTAAATTGTAAGTTTTATTTTCTTTTACAACTTTTAGATTTCTTGAAAATTCTAATACAGCGTTTGTTGAGGAAGATCTCTTAAAGTTGAGCTTGTTTGGGAACTTATGAGTTTCATAAACATGGAGGTCTAAATCTCTCCCCAAATTTGAGATGTTCCCAGTTACTATTTCATTCATTAAAATGTCTGTCCTTTTCCTCCTCCCTTCTTCGGGTATTCAAGCAATTCACAAATTATTTATTTTGATAGTATTCCATAGATCATGTAGGACTTACTCTTTCTTCTTTTGTCTATGTTCTTCTCTCACTGGATAAGTTCAAAGTTCCTATTTTCTAGTCCACAAATTTTTTCTTCTGCTTGATGCATTTTGTTGTTAATGATCTCTATTGAATTTTTCATTTTATTAATTATTTTCTTCAGTGACTAAATTTCAGTTTGGTTCTTTTTTTAACGTTTTAATTTATTTTTGAGAGAGAGAGAGACAGAGCATGAGCAGCGGAGGGGCAGAGAGAGAGGGAGACATAGAATCTGAAACAGGCTCCAGGCTCTGAGCTGTCAGCACAGAACTTGTGAACCACAAGATCATGACTTGAGCCAAAGTTGGGCACTTAATCAATTGAGCCACCCAGGGCCCTCTGTTTCATTCTTTTTAGTGAATTATATATCTTTGTTAATCTTCTCAGTGTGTGAGTGTATTGTTTCCCTGATTTCATTGAATTGTCTTTCTGTGTTTGTAGTTCATTACGCTTCTTTAAAACAGCTATTTTGAATTTTTATCAGGTAAGCCAGAGATCTCCATCTTTAGGGTCAGTTACTGGAAACTTATTGTGTCTTTTGTGTATCATCTTTTCTTGATTATTCATGTTCCTTGAAATCTTGTGTTGCTATCTTTACATTTGAAATGGAAATTACCTCCAATCTTTATGGCTTGACCGAGGGAGAGAAATACCTTCTGTCAGTCCTGCCAGGGATTCTGAGACTTTCTCAGAACTTCTATGGATACCTCTGCCTCATATTTCTTGCTCCCTATTGTGGCCCAATTCTTAAGCATGTATGACTTCTCTTGATTCTGCAGAGCCAGGCTGTGTACTGACAACCTCTCTTTTGCTTCCCCAAGGAAAATCTTTCCAAGGCCCTCAGATTCAGGCCAGCTTTATGCAATGATCTCTGGCCATCTACAAAATCCTCTTGCTTCCATCAGGACTATACAAGTGGAATTGGCCAAGAGGTGTGTTCAGGTGAGGTATACAGAGTTCTGGAAGTGCTGGTAGTTCAGCTGCGGTTTCTACATGTAAAATATCCTCAGTGGCTTATGGGTAGGTCTCCCAATGGAGTGCATAGTGTGATTAGTAAGACCTGTGTCCCTTTGATGTATTGTTTGAGCCTTGGCTGTTGTTCTTCCAGCCACTTACCATCCCCAAAATCATGCAGCTCACGACTCAGTATTCTGGATGAGGCAAGAGAGAAATACACCTGTCAGCATCCCATACAACTGAGGAAGATGGGGAAGTTAGAGAAGACTCACATGATCTCACTTTTCTGCATGTAAGCAATTACTCAGCACTAAGCTGGGCCACCTTGTCGAAGCTGTTATGTAGGTAAAGTCAAACTGTTTCTGTTATCCTCTCCAATGCATCCATTCTCAATTTTTTTGTACTTTAAATGTGTGCTGGAATTCTCCACTGAACTCCTGTACCTCCAAATATAGTGTATACAAATGGTTTTACACAACTGATTTTTAAAACAGTTAATAAAGGAAATGGCAATGTATGAATTTATATCATCTTGTGTAATTACATAATTCCATATGTTGGTGCTCTTTGCTTTTATGTGGATCTGAGGTCACATGCTTTCAGCTTGAAAAAATCTTTAGTACTCCTTGCAGAGCTTGGGTGGCTCAGTCAGTTAAGTATCTGACTCTTTATTTCAGCTCAGGTCATGATCTCACAGTTCATGAGTTCGAGCACCTCATAGGGCTCTGTGCTGGTGGTGCAGACCCTGATTGGGATTGTCTCTCACTCCTTCTGGCTCTGCCCTCCCCCTGTTTGTGCGCTCTCTCTCTCTCTCTCTCTCTCTCAAAATAAATACAATAAACATTAAAAAAATTAAATAATCTTTAGCATTCCTTGTAAAACAAGTCAGCCAGCAACACATTTTCAGTGTTTATTCGAGAATGTTATTTCACCTCCATTTTTGAAAGATAGATTTGTTGGATATTTGATTTTTGATTCACAGTTATTTCCTTGAGAAATTGAAATATCTTATCCCACTGCCTTATGTCCTCCAATGTTTCTAATGACAAGTCCATTGTTAGTCTTATTCACATTCCCTGGTAAGAAATAAGTCATTTTTCTTTTGAGGCTTTCAGGAAATTGTCCTTGGTTTCCAGAATTTCAGCATGAAGTTTCTGCTTTTACATCTTATACTTGAAGTTTCTTGAGCTTACTGGATTAATATATTATTGTTTTTCAATATATTTGGAAGTTTTCAGCCACTAATTTTTCAACTGTCTTTTCTTCTCCTTTCTCTCTCTCTTCTCCTGACATTCCCATTAGGTATATGATGATTCATTTAATGATGCCCCACACTTCTATGACATTTTTCTCATTTTTCTTTATTATTGTTATTCTGCTTCTCAAATACTCTCTACTGGTTTATCTTCAGGTTTGCTAAATCTTTCTTTTGCTAGTTCAAATCTACTGTTGAGTCCCTGTAGTGAAATGTTTGTTTCAGTTATTGTGTTTTTGAACCCCATAATTTCCGTATGATTCTTTAAAAATAATTTATAAAGCTTTAATTTAATTTTATGTTTTTAAAAAATGTTTTTTATTTATTTTGAGAGAGAGAGACAGAGACAGAGACAAATACAGAGACAGAGAAGGAGGAGTGTCAGAGAAAGAGGGAGAGAGAAGGGCGCCTGAGTGGCTCAGTCAGTTAAGCGTCTAACTTCAGCTCAGGCCAGGATCTCACAGTTTGTGAGTTCGAGCCCCACATTAGGCTCTGTGCTGACAGCTCAGAGTCTGGAGCCTGCTTGGGATTCTGTGTCTCCCCCTCTCTCTGCCTCTCCCATGCTCATACTCTCTCTCTCTCTCTGTCTCTTGATAATAAATAACATTAACAAAAAAAAGGGAGAGAGAGAATCCCATGCAGGCTCCACACTCAGTTTAGAGCCTGACACGGAGCTTGATCTCACAACTGTGAGATCATGCCCTGAGCCAAAATCAAGAGTCAGACGCTTAACTGACTGAGTCACCCAGGCACCCCTCTTTCTGTACATTGTTAACAATTATTTCCTTTAGCTCTGTGAACATTTTTGTAAGAGGTGCTTTGAAACATTTTTTTCTGCTATATACAACCTGTGGGACCCTGCAAATCACTTTCTATTACCTGTTATTTTTTGTTCCCATTCATGTGTCATGCTTTTATAGTTATTTCCATGTCTCTTTGCTTGTCGTTTTTTGAAACTGGAGGTCTTACATGATATATTGTAGTAACTCTGGGAACTGGACCCTCAACACCTCTGGGTTTTTTATTGTTGTTTGCTTCAAATTTTTACTTACTGTCATTGTGGATCATTTTTGCAAAGACTATTATTCATTTGCAGTGTTAAGCCTCTGATGTTGCTCCTCAGAGAAGCATAGCTTTTGTTATTAATGCAATCATCCTGGGATAAAAGTAATTTGGTCAGGGCTCATTTTGACTGTCTCTACCTCTGACTACTCTCAGTAATTATGCTCCACTAATAGTTGATTTCTGTATTGTTTCCAATAATGCCAGGGCCAATAGACCAATCTAAATTCTGTTTACTTTGAAAGAATAGTTCCCAATATCAGTCTTTGAGATGTTTTCTACTTCAAACAGTCTCATTGCATCAGACTCTTTACAGGTTCTTTACTTTTACACCAGGCAAAATCTGAGTCAACTTTTGAGTTATAAATGGAGTCAATGATGAAATTTTCTCTTAGTGACACCTCAGCTTCAGGAGCTGAACAGTAAATGGAGGATGGAGGGTGAGAAATATTCTCAATTCTTTTTTGTCTGGCATTTTCAGATTTCAAAGCATAGCTTGTTGGAGACACCTATCACTGTATAATTTCTGTAGAATTTTAGGAAGGTCAGCAGCTTAACCTAAATTACCATATGAAGACCTTTACTAGAAAATTAATATTATTAGTGAACTATTTATCTGTTTGCAGGATGAAGAGGGTTTGTGTTTCCTGGATATTAGGGTTTGAGTAATTCAAATATGAGGCATAATATGCTCACCCTATATTTTTTTTTTACTTCTCCCAAATTATTGAATTTTTATTACCTAATAGAATATCAGACCAGTAGGTATATAATCTATTTTTCTTTCTTTTCTTTATTTTTTCTTTTCTTTTCTTTTAATATGAAATTTATTGTCAAACTGGTTTCCATACAACACCCAGTGCTCATCCCAAAAGG
>NW_024420481.1:5992306-6022579 GCF_014898765.1 Herpailurus yagouaroundi
AGGATTAATTTTATGACTATTATTCTAAATTCACTTTCTGTTATATTATTTAAATCCTTTTTTATCAGCTCATCAGCTGTTGTTATTTCCTGGAGATTCTTCTGAGGGGAATTCTTCGGCTTGGTCATTTTGGATAGTCCCTGGCATGGTGAGGACCTGCAGGGCACTTCCCCTGTGCTGTGATGTATAACTGGAGTTGGTGGGCAGGGCCGCAGTCAGACCTGATGTCTGCCCCCAGCCACAGCTGGGGCCACAGTCAGACTGGTGTGTGCCTTCTCTTCCCCTCTCCTAAGGGCAGGATTCACTGTGGGGTGGCCTGGCCTGTCTGGGCTACTTGCACACTGCCAGGCTTGTGATGCTGGGGATCTGGCGTCTTAGCTGGGGTGGGTAGGCAAGGTGCACGGGGGCAGGAGGGGCAGGCTTAGCTCACTTCTCCTTAGGTGATCCACTGCAGGAGGGGCCCTGTGGCTGTGGGAGGGAGTCAGATCTGCTGCCGGAGGGTTGGCTCTGCAGAAGGGCAGAGTTGGGTGTTTGGGCGGAGCGAGCAAGTTCCCTGGCAGGAACTGGTTCTCTTTGGGATTTTGGCTGGGGGATGGGCGGGGGAGATGGCGCTGGCGAGCGCCTTTGTTCCCCACCAAACTGAGCTCTGTCTTCCGGGGGCTCAGCAGCTCTCCCTCCCTTTGTCCTCCAGCCTTCCAGCCTCCGAGTAGAGCTGTTAACTTATGACCTCCCAGATGCTAAGTCGCGCTTGCTGTCGGAACACAGTCTGTCAGGCCCCTCCGCTTTTGCAAGCCAGATTCGGGGGCTCTGCTTGGCAGGCGAGCCGCCCCTCCGCCCAGGTTCCCTCCCGCCAGTCCGTGGAGCGCGCACTGCCTCACCGCCCTTCCTACCCTCTTCCATGGGCCTCTCATCTGCGCTTGGCTCAGGCGACTCTGTTCTGCTAATCCTCTAGCGGTTTTCTGGGTTATTTCAGCAGGTGTAGGTGGAATCTAAGTGATCAGCAGGACACGAGGTGAGCCCAGCGTCCTCCTATGCCGCCATCTTCCCTCGACCCACTAATTCTTTAGTAGGGTGTTCTTTAACCTCCATGCTTTTGGAGTTTTCCAGACTTTTTCCTGTGGTTGATTTCAAGTTTCATAGCATTGAGGTCTGAAAGTGTGCATGGTATGATCTCACTTCTTTTATACTTATGACGGGCTTTTTTGTGACCCAATATGTGATGAATCTTGGAGAATGTTTCATGTACAGTCGAGAAGAAAGTATATTCTGTTGCTTTGGGATGCAGAATTCTAAATATACTGTCAAATCTGTCTGGCCCAATGTATCATTCAGGGTCCTTGTTGCTTTATTGATCCTGTGTCTAGATGATCTATCCATTGTTGTAAGTGGGGTACTAAATTCCCCTGCAATTACCACATTCTTATAAATAAGGTTGCTTATGTTTGTGATTAATTGTTTCATATATTTGGGGCTCCAATATTCAGTTCATAGCAATTTATAATTCTTAGCTCTTCCTGATGAATATACCCTGTAATTGTTTTATAATGCCCTTCTTCATCTCTTGTTACAGCCTTTAATTTAACGTCTAGTATGTCTATGAACAAATCAGGAGACTAGATGCTGGAGAGGATGTAGAGAAACAGGAACTGTCTTGCACTGTTGGTGGAAATGCAAACTGGTGCAGCCACTCTGGAAAACAGTGTGGAGGTTCCTCAAAAAATTGACAATAAAACTACTGTACGACCCAGCAGTAGCACTGATAGGAATTTACTCATCAGATACATTAGTGCTGATGCATAGGGACACTTGCACCCCAATGTTTATAGCAGCACTTTCAACAATAGCCAAATTATGGAAAGAGGTTAAATGTCCATCAACTGATGAATGTATAAAGAAATTGTGGTTTATATACACAATGAAATACGTGGCACTGAGAAAGAATGAAATGTGGCTTTTTGTAGCACACAAAGCCATTGTGTTATGCTCTGAGAATAAACTGAGGGTTGATGGGGGTTGGGAAGGAGGGGAAAGTGGGTGATGGGCATTGAGAAGGGCACCTGTTGGGATGAACACTGGGTGTTGTATGGAAACCAATTTGACAATAAATTTCACATTAAATAAATAAATAAATAAATAAATAAATAAGTCTAGTTTCTCTGATATAAGTATGGCTACTCCAGCTTTCTTTTCGGTTCCAGTAGCATGATAGGTAGTTCTCCATCCCCTCACTTTCAATCTGAAGGTGTCCTCAGGTCTACAATGAGTCTGTTGTAGGCAGCAAATAGATGGGTCTTGTTTTTTATCCATTCTGATGTCCTATGTCTTTTTGTGGGAGCATTTAGTCCATTTATATTCAGTGTTATTATTGAAAGATATGGGTTTAGAGTCATTGTGATGTCTGTAGGTTTCATGCTTGTAGTGACGTCTCTGGTACTTTGTGGTCCTTGCAACATTTCACTCACAGAATGCCCCTTAGGATCTCTTGTAGGGCTGGTTTAGTGGTGGTGAATTCCTTCCATTTCTGTTTGTTTGGGAAGACCTTTATCTTTCCTTCCATTCTGAATGTCAGACTTGCTGGATAAAGGACTCTCAGATGTATATTTTTTTTCTGTGCATCACATTAAAGATTTCCTGCCATTCCTTTTCTGGCCTGCCAAATTTCAGTAGACAGGTCTGCAAGTAGTCTTATGGGTCTACCTTTGTAAGTTGGAGTCTGTTTATGTCTAGCTGCTTTCAGAATTTTCTCTTTATCCTTGTATTTTGCCAGTTTCACTATGATAAATCATGCAGAAGATTGATTCAAGTTATGTCTGAAGGGAGTTCTCTGTGCCTCTTGGATTTCAATGCCTATTTCCTTCCCCAGATCAGGGAAGTTCTCAGCTATGATTTGTACAAGTACACCTTCAGCCCGTTCCTCTCTCTCTTCTTCTGGAATTCCTGTGATATGGATATTGTTCCGTTTGATTGCATCACTTAGTTCTCTAATTCTCCCCTCATACTCCTGGATTTTTCTATTTCTCTTTTTCTCATCTCCCTCTTTTTCCATATTTTTATCTCCTAATTAACCTATTCTCTCCTATGCCTCTTCAATCCATGCTATGGCCGCCTCCATTTTATTTTGTGCCTCATTTATAGCATTTTTTAGGTCCTCATGACTATTTCCTAGTCCCTTGATCTCTGTAGCAATAGATTGTCTGCTATCTTCTATACTGTTTTCAAGCCCAGTGATTAATTTTATGACTATTGTTCTAAATTCTTGTTCTGTTATATTGCTCAAATCAGATTTGATCAATTCATTAGCTGTTGCTACTTCCTGGAGTTTCTTTTGAGGAGAATTCTTCCATTTTGTCACTTTGTGTCGTCCCTGTAGTAGCTCCAAACTGCAGGGCACTTCCCCAAACCATGTCTGGAGTAACTTGTGTTGGTGGATGGGGCTGCAGTCAGACCTGATGTCTGCCCCCAGCCCACCACTGGGGCCACAGTCAGACTGGTGTGTACCTTATCTTCCTCTCTCCCAGGGGCAGGACTCACTGTGGAGTGGTGGGGCCCCTGTCTGGGCTACTTGCACACTGCCAGGCTTGTGGTGCTGCAAGGGATCTGGCCAAAAGTGTATTAGCTGGGGTGGATCCATAATGTTGACAGGGGTGGGAGGTGCAGGCTTAGCTCACTGTGCTGTTGGTGGTCCCCTGGGTGGGGCTTTTCAGCACTGGGAGGGAGGCAGGATCATCATAGTGATGGATACACAGAAGCACTGCCTTGGGCATTTGGGTGATGCAAGCAAGTTCAGTGAAGGGAACCAGTTCCCTTTGGAATTTTGGCTGGGGGATGGGAGAGGGAAATGGCACTTGCCAGCACTTTTGTTCCCCTGCCAAACTCTGTCCTCCCAGGGGGCCTACAACTCTCCCTCCCAGTGTCCTCTCTCCTTCCCTGCTCCCCAAGAGCAGAGCTGTTGACTTTTAACATTCTAGATGTTAAGTTCCGCTGGCTGTCAGAACTCATGGTGTCTGGCCCCTCTGCTTTTGCAAGCCAGACTTTGGGGGCTCTGCCTTGCCGGGCAGGCTGCCCCTTCACTGCCCCAGCTCCCTCCCACCAGTCTGTGTAGCATGCACCACCTGTCCTCCCTTCCTTCCCTCTTCCATGGGCCTCTTGTATATGCTTAGCTCCAGAGAGTTCATTATACTAGTCTGGCAGTTTTCTGGGTTATTTAGGCAGATGTGGGTTGAATCTAAGCGATCAGCAGGACGAGTTGAGCCCAGCATCCTCCTATGCCACCATCTTCCAACAAGCCAAACTTATAAGTTCTTTATATATTTTTGATACTAAGTCTCAGATATGTCATTTGCAAATATCTTCTCTCATTCAGTATGTTGCCTTTTAGATTTATTGATCATTTCCTTTGCTGTGCCGAAGGTTTTTATTTTGATATTGTTCCAATAGTTTAATTTTTCTGTTATTTCACTTGTCTCAGGAGACATATTTTTAAAAAATGTTGCTATGACTGATGTCAGAGAACTTACTGCTGTGCTCTCTTCTCAGATCTTATGGTTTTATGACTCACATTTAGGTGTTTAATCCATTTTTGGGTTGTTTTTGTGTATGGTGTGAAAATGTGGTCCAGTTTAATTCCTTTGCATATAGCTGACCACTTTTCCCAACATGATTTGTTAAAGAGACTGTATTTTTCTCATTGGATATCCTTTACTGCTTTGTCAAAAATTAATTGGCCATATAATCATGGGTTTATTTCTGTTTTTTTTTTTTTAGTCTGTTCCATTTATCTGTGTGTCTCTTTTTGTACCAGTACCATACTCTATTGAAAACTCCAACTTTGAATATGACTTGAAGTCTGGAAATATGATACCTCCAGTTTTGTTTCTTATTTTTCAAAATTGCTTTCACTATTCCGGATCTTTTGTGGTTCTATACAAATTTTAGGATGGTTTGTTCCAGTTCTGTGAAAAACCATGTTGGATTTTTGATAGGGATTGCCTTAAATGTGTACATTGTTTTGGGTAGTATAGACATATTAGCAATGTTTGCTTTTCTAATTCATGAGTGGGGAATGTTTTCCTATATATTTGTGTCATCTTCAATTTCTTTCATCAGTGTTTTATAGTTTTCAGAGTACAGGTCTTTTACCTCTTTGGTTGGGTTTATTCCTAGGTATCTCTTTATTTTTGGTGCAGTTGTAAATGATATTGATTTCTTAATTTCTTTTTATGTTGCTTCATTATTACTGCATAGAAATGCAACAGATTTCTGCACATTGATTTTGTATCCTGCAACTACTGAATTCATTTATCATTTCTAGTAGTTTTTTGGTGATGTCTTTAGGGTTTTCTATATATAGTATCATGTCAGTGTTTTTCTGTATATAGTATGATGTCATCTGCAAATAGAGAAATTTTCCTTCTTCCTTGCCGATTTGGATGCTTTTTATTTCTTTTTGTTGTCTAATTTCTGTGGCTAGGACTTCCAGTACTATGTTGAATAAAAATGGTGACAGTGGACATTCTTGTCTTGATCCTGACCTTAGAGGGAAAGCTCTCAGTTTTTCCCTGTTGAGTATGATATTCCCTGTGGGTCTTTCATATATGACCTACATTATGTTGAAGTATGTTCTCTCTAAAATTAGTTTGTTGAGGGCTTTTATCATGAGTGGATGAGCATGAGTGAATGCTTTTCTGCATTCATTGAAATGATTATAAGTTTTAAATCCTTTCTCTTATTGATATAATGTATCACAATGATTGATTTGCAAATATTTAATCACCTTGCAACCCCAGAATAAATCCCACTTGATCATGATGAGTCATATTTTAAATGTATTTTTGGATTGAGTTTCTGGTATTTAATGATGGTTTTTCATCTATATTTATCAGAGAAAATGGCCTGTAGTTCTTTTTTGTGGTGTCTTTGTCTGGTTTGGATATCAGGATAATACTGGCCTCATAGAATAAATTTGGAAGATTTCCACCTTCTTTTCTTTAACATTTTTTCCTCTTCTTATATTTTTTTAGAATAGTTTGAGAAGAATAGGTATTAATTCTTCTTTAAATGTTTTGCATAATTCACCTTTGAAGTCATCTGGCCCCAGACGTGTTTGTTGGGTGTTTTTTGGTTACTGACTCAATCTTCTTGCTGATAATCAATCTGTTAAATTTTCTCTTTCTTTCTGATTTAGTTTTGGTAGGGTATATGTTTCTAGGCATTTATCCATTTCTTCTAGGTAGTCTAACTTGTTGGCATGTGATTTTTAATCATATTCTCTTAGAATTGTATGTATTTATGTGGTGTTGGTTGTTATTTTTCTCCTTAATATGGTATTTTGTTTATTTGAATGCTTTCTATTTTGAGGAGTCTGGCTAGAGGATTTTCAAATTTATTTATCTTTCCAAAGAACCACCAACTGATTTCATTGATCTTTTATACTGTTTCTTTTGTTTGTTTTTTGTTTTAGTTTCTATATCATTTCTTTCTGCTCTAATTTTTATTATTTTCTTGTTTCTGCTGGTTTTCTGTTTTGTTTGTTGTTATTTTTCTAACTCCTCTAGGTGTAAGATTATGTTCTTTTTTGAGATTTTTTTTTTGGTGCTTCTTCAAGTAGGCCTGTATTGCTATAAACTTCCTTCATCAAACCACTTGGGCTGCATCTCTAAGTTTTTGGACCATTGTATTTTAATTTTTGTTTGTCTCCATGTACTTTTTGATTCCTTCTTTGGTTTCTTGGTTGACACATTCATTGTTTGGTAGCCTGTTATTTAACCTACATTTATTTGTTGTCTTTCCAGATTTTTTTCTTGTAGTTTATTTCTACTTTCATAGCATCGTAGTCAGAAAAGATGCAGGTTATGACTTCAATGGTTTTGAATTTGTTGAGTCTTGTTTTGTGGCCTAATATGTGATGTTTTCTGGAGAATGTTTTATGTGTGCTTGAAAAGAATGTCTATTCTGCTGTTTTAGGATGAATGTTCTGTAAATGTCTCCTAAATTCATCTGGTCCCATGTGTCATTCAAAGCCTTTGTTTCCTTGTTGATTTTCTGCTTACATGATTTGTCCATTGATGTAAGTGAGGTGTTAAAGTCCCTTACTATTTTTGTATTATTTTCAATGAGTTCCTTTAGGTTTGTTATTAACTTTTTTATGTATTTGGGTGCTCCCAAGTTGGTTGCAAAATATTTACATTTGTTATATCTTCTTGTTTGATTGTCCCCTTTGTTATTATATAGTGCCCTTCTTTGTCTCTGGTTACAGTCTTTATTTTAAAGTTTATTTTGGCCAATACAAGTATTGCTACTCTCTATTTCTTTTGACATCCATTTGCATGATAGATGTTTCTCCATCCCTTTCTTTCATTCTGCATGTGTCTTTAGGTTTGACATGAGTCTCTTGTAGGCAGTTTATAGATGGTTTGTATTTTTTTTAATCCACTTTGTCACCTTAAGTCTTTTGGTTGTAGTATTTAGTCCATTTACATTCAAAGTAATTTTTGATAAATACTTATGTATTGCCATTTTGTTACTTGTTTTGTGGCTGTTTTGTAGTTTTTCTCTGTTCATTTTTTTCTCTTTCCCTTGTTCATGGTTTGCTGCTTTTCTTTAGTGATATTCTTGGACTCCTCTCTCTTTATTCTTTGTATATCGGTTAGTGATTTTTGATTTATGGCTACCATTAGGTTTGTATATAACAATTTTTGCATAAAGCAGTCTACATTAAGTCAATGGTCTCTTAAGTTCTAATCCATTCTTACTCCTCCCCCGACATTTTTGGTATATGGTGACATATTTTACATCCTTTAATTTTGTGAATCCCTTGACTGATTTTTTTAAGGAAATACTTATTTTTACTGCTTTTGTGTTTCCTTATTTTCATACTCTCACTTATGGTCTTTTGTTTCCACTGAAAGAGTCTTCTTTAATATTTATGATAGGGCAAGTTTAGTGATCATGAACCCCTTTGGGTTTTGTTTGTCTTAGAAAGGCTGTACCCTTCTATTATGAATGTTTACCTTGCTGGACAGAGTATTCCTGGCTGCCCATTTTTCCCTTTCAGCACTTTGAATATATCATGACTCTCTCCTGTGGCCTGCACAGCTCCTGCTGAGAAATGTGATGATAGCCTCATAGAGTTTCCCTTGTATGTAACTATCTTCTTTTCTCTTGCTATTTTAAATTTTTTCTTTATCACTACTTTTTGCCATTTTGATTACTATGTGTCTTGGTGTCACCTGATTTGTTTGATTTATTTGGGAGATCTTTGTGCCTTCTGGATTTGGACATTTGTTTCCTCCCCCATATTAGAGAAGTTTTCAGCTATTATTTCTACAAATTAATAGAATTAAATTATGCCCCCTTTTTTCTCTCTTTCTTATCTGTCATCTTTATCATGCAAATATTATGCTTGATGCAGTCATTGAGTTCCATAAGTCCATCTCATTTTGTTTAATTATTTTTTCTCTTATTTGTTCAGCTTGATTAGTTTCCATTACTCTGTCTTCTACTTTTTGTAAGATAAAGTATCCACATATATTGTCATATATCAAACAGAACACTATACTACACAAAGAATGAAGTACATCTATGTACTAGTGAAACAGTCTCCAGGAGAGATTAAGGAAAAAAAAACACAATGAAGAGCAATAGCCACTACCATTTATACAAACAAGACACCTGCATATTCACATATGCTCATACATGCCTGGTCTGTTTCTGGAAGGATGCATAGGTTTGCTGAGGTACTAGAAAATCAAGGGTAGGAAGGGAACTTATTTTGCACTGTTTTCTTCTTGCTAGTGTTTGCATTTTTCTTACTATATCCACATTAATACTATGCTTTAAGAAATGCAATATTTCCTTGTTATCTTGTACTGAACTCAAAAGAAGGGTGGCAGTTTTTGAGGCAGCGTTGCTTTGAATTCCCACAAATTATTTTGTACCTCTCTTCCCCAATTACATACTGTTGCAAACCTATTATTCTGTCTTCTAGTTCATTAATTTGTTTTCTGCTTCTTCCAGCCACTCCAGAAAGTGCATGGGTGGGCAGAGACATGGCACTTTAAGTTATGGGCACCAGTCCTCTTTGCAGGGAAGCACAGATGCTGTGGAGATCAGGGCCATCAGGGGCTGTTCTGTATAGTACATGCAGGTAGAGGATGCAGTTTTAACATGGTTTATGCATCCTATATGGGAAGTCAGAGGTGCAGTTTTACAAAGTTTGCATGGATCTTCTTAGGGAGGGCATCTGCAGCACCAGGACTGAGGCAAGTCTGACTTGGGGGTGCAGTATGAGGAAGGTAGGTACTGAATGCTGGTGCTACACTGGTTCTCACAAGTGGTTGTGTGTCTATGATGATGGGTGGGAGAAGACAATCACACTTGCCATATCCTTTGCTCTTGAAGATTTCCATCAGCAAGCTCTGAGATTAGTAACTAAGTCTCCCTCCCATAAGCCTCAGGCAACTTTCAAACTACTGTTTCTATGATGCATCTCTATGGGCTGTTTGCTGTGCTGTTTCTTTAAGGAGAGGCACTCAGCTACCAGTCACCATCTGGTCTTTATCAGAGCCAAGCCTGATTATTTTTAAAGTTCCAGGCTTTAAGTCTCACTCGTAGTAACCACTTACTCAATTAAGCTTCTCCGATTTTCAAAGTCAAGAGTTATAGGGATTTCTCTTCCCATTTTAGGCTCCTAGGTGTGCTAGTCTACTTCTTGCCCCTCTCTGCACTCAGAGCTCCCACCCTCCAGTGTTCCAACCTGTGGGTTTAAGGTTCCCACCAGTTCCTTAGCCTTCCTACCATCTTCAATGTGGGGTCTTCTCTACATTTAGTTGTAGAGTTTGTTTGGTCATTCTTTGGGTCCTTTTATGATTTTTTCCCCCTTCTGGTGCAAGTGTTATCTAGTTGTATCCATTGGACAAGGGGAGTTTAGGGTCCTCCTACTCCACCACCTTCCATGGAAGACCCTTTTTTGAAAAGTATATTTAATTTGATCCTGTAGTATATTTACTCATCTTTGATTGTTTTGAACTTTTTCAGGGTCAGTTATTGACTAGAGATTTTCCTGGTGGAGATTAATGGACTGATTTTTAGAGTTTCAGTAATTTTCCTGTTATCCAGAATCAAATATGTTTATGTGTTTGGACAGTAATTTTGATGTTAATTTTATCCAACTGTTTCTGATGGTCCACAATATCTAGGATGGTTTACAATAGTCTCTTTTTTCCCATATGGACTGCTTTTGACAATTTAACTCTTCTGTGTATTTGTGTTGGCTTCCTCTTTCTAGAACCAAACTTTGTGGTTGGTGTTAAGGAAAAAGAATATTCAATGAGACTTGTTAAAGATGATAAGGCAGATTTTATTCAGTACTACCTAAATGGGTATAGAAACCACTGCAATGAAATTTTAGAGTGTAGGAGGGAGATTAGGTTCAACTCTCAATATAACATGAGCAACTGGGAATTTATAGCCAAGGATCAGAGTGGAGATTAGTGGATTGAAAATTACTAAAAGGAAACATTATAAGTAGGGGATATTCTGGCTACCACAACCAAATGGGATTCTTGATAAGGATAGGCTGATTTATCAGATATTACCCAAGAGATGGTATAGAATGAGGAACCAGATGAGATATCAAAGGTAGTCAGATATTCAAAGTGGGAGATTCTGATAAAACAGACTTAGCAGGGCTTTTGCCAATACCAGATTTTATAAGGAAGAACACAGGTGGGCCTAGGAAAAGTTTCAGGGTCCTGACTAAAGTTTGGTTAAGCAAATAATCTTTGCCATTGGAAAAGCCTATTATCATCTTATTCTATTGTTCTATAAAATATATTTTGCTTTTATACCTCAAATGTGCTCCTAGATCTTGGAAAATATACATTACTACAGTTAATACTTGAGCAACACAGGAGTTAGGGGCATTCATCCCCCCACACAGTCAAAAATCTCTGTATAAATTTTGACTCTGCCAAAATAACTACTAATAGCCTACTGTTGACTGAAACCTTATTCATAACATAAACAGTCAATTAACACATAGTTTGTATGTTATATATATTATAGAAATATTCTAACAATAAGGTAAGCTGGAAAAAGATATTGTTATTAAGGAAATCATAAGGGGGCACCTGGGTGGCTCAGTCGGTTAAGTGTCTGATTTCAGCTCAGGTCATGATCTCATAGTTCGTGGGTTTGAGCCCTATGTCAGGCTCTGTGCTGCCAGCTCAGAGCCTGGAGCCTGCTTCAGATTCTGTGTTTCCCTCTCTCTTTCTACCCCTCCCCCACTTGTGTGTGCACTCTCTCTCTCAAAAATAAATAAACAATAAAAAAGAAAATCATAAGGAAGAGAAAATACATTCACCTGACTGTGCTATATTTATTGAAACAAAAATCCACGTATAAATGGACCTACACAGTTCAAACCCATGTTGTTCAAGGGTCAACTGTATTTGTTTCTGGCATCAGCAGCCATGGGAATTTTTTCTACTTGACTTTTCCCACATCTCTGCTTCAGTTCTACTGCTTTTAGCAGCATTTTTAGATGTTTTGTATTTGTGTTCTCATATGTTTCCTTGTTCTTTCTGTTATTTCTTAGTTATATCTGAGAAAAGTAGAAAATCCATACTTTGTACTGCCATGTTCATGTTCAAATGGAAGTCATGTTATGTTTTAATATTCTTTAGTATTTTATTATTTTTTCTTGGAATATATATATATATTTATTGGGATATATAATTATATATAATTATATGTATAATTGTTGTACAAGTATATATGCAATTTTTAATTACCATTTTTTGTAGTATATTTTTCCAGTTTTTAAAGCATTTTTTATGGCTTTCAGCAAAGTTTGTAATGTTCCTCTTAAAGGACAGCATCTTCCTTAATAAGCCCCACTCTGAACCCATGCTGGAGCTTTTTTTACTATAGTTTTCTGATTGTAATTTCATTGTGTTGAATTAAAAATGTTTGTCTATCAATTTTGTATTATTTTTCCTCCTTTTTTGTGCAATCATGATTTGTGATATGCTGTCATCTAAATGTCAAAAATTCCACAAGCTAAAACAGAAGAAATTCTGAATAATTTTTAGCTTGGTACTATTAGCAATATTGTCTTACCTTTCTGAGCAGCGAAACCAATTCTGGAAAGGGAACTGATTCTTTTAACCAAATGATGGGGAGAGTTCTGTGAATGATAGTAATATAAGATAATACAGGAAATGTTACTTATGTCATGTTTATTTTCATAAACTAATTTCTACTTTTCAGGTTTTAAAACACATTATGAGACAAACTGAATTACTTTTTAAAGGTCACCATTTGCATTTGCTCTTTTAAGACTCAATCTTCTTATGTAAGATGAGCATGTTTCTGCCAAGCTTTGATTTTCTGTGACAAGCATGGTAGAACATTTTTGCTAATTAGATGAGCTTACATATTCCCCAATATTCTGTAATCCATTCCATTGATCTGAGACATTCCCTAATTGAATGAGTCCCCTAATTCTGAGCATAGAGAAAGAAAGTGATTTTACCATTTGAAAAGACTGAATCTTACACAATAAAGATAACACCATATATCTGCAAATTCCTTTCTAGAAAGCTTTAATAACTCTAAACATTAATAACTCTAAACTTTAATAACTCTAAACTCTAAAGTTTTAATTACTAAAACATCAAAAATAAAAATAAAAAACAGATCCAAAAGTGGCTAAGTATAGAGATTGTGACTTCTTTTAAACTTGAGGAGCATTTTCTCTTGGCACTCATATATCCAACATTCATTAGTAGAAATTTTCATAGTTGAGAATTTAATATAATTTGGGCATGGGTTCATCAAAATTTTCACTCATTATGATACATGTAAACTTCTTATATTTTTATTAAAATTAATACTCTATCCTGAAGTTTATAATATTAAAATAGGTAGATGTACTCTACTGGGAAGAAATAAAATGAATTTTATGGAATTCCATAATTCAAAACTTTCACTAATCATTATTTGTATTAGTGAACATTTTATTAAATAGCATTTTATTAAATAGCATTAATAACATTTATTAATAGCATTATTTGTATTAGTGAACATTTTATTAAACACCCTTGACAAGGGTGTTTGTATGTGTGTGCATCATACAGTTGACAATTTTACCTTCATTGACACAGTTCAAGAGACAAGAATCATATAAGAAAACATCTTTTAGTGTAATATCTAGTTCAGGGTAATTTTGCATTCTTTGAAATTATTTATGTGAGAAGAAAATAATAAAAATATTATATGTATGTTACCTTTTATTTATTTCTTATGGTACCTGATTTTTTTAAAATTTCCCAAAATACCTGGAACAGCAAAGTTGGTTTCATAAAGGCTCATCTGCATTTTCCTATACAATTTAGAGTAGGTTGCCTACTCAATGGTTACTCAATGGTTCACTCACTGACCCCCTAGGTGACCTTAGGCAAGTAATTTACCCTTCTGGACTGCCAATATCTCACCAGGGATAAGATTAATCATATTTGCCATGTATTTACCTCACAGTTGGGTTAGAGGGGTGATCATTGAAAGGTGCTTTTGGAAGCTAAATGAGGAATAAATGCCAATTATAATTCACACATTCTTTATGAGCTATTGGTAAAGTAATATAAACAGTTTCACCCATTTTAAGCCACTCAGAGGAAAAATGATTATGGATATAGCAGTGAACAGAATAAAAAAAATAGTCTTTGAATATAGCTTAAACCTTTGATATAATCCTCTGCAACAGTAAGTAAATTTTCTTTCTACATTGAATACTCTACTGTAAACTATTCAGGAAAAAATAATCTGAATTACATGACATCAGAACAACTTCCTACAATATTCACCCAAAAATTATTTGCAAATTTTTAGTTTACATTTTCAAATAATTCATTCAAATTTGCCTGGTTTTTTAGACGAAGATTTTTCCTCAATCTTCAAGGAGTTCTGTGTGAATTTGAAGGTAATAGTATTTTTTAAAAATTTTTGTGTGTTTTTTCCCTTTCTTGAACTTTTTATGAAAATAACCTCACCATGATTTTTCTATCAAAGGTTTGGACATTCTGAGTCTCAGAAATAAAATAAACATAAATATTATATTTAAAAAGTACTTACTCTTAAAACATTGCTTAATTCCCTAAGTAGCTATTATATAATAATTCAATATTGATAATTTATATGCCTGAAATGTTTCTTATTTATTTAAAACTTAAGTGAAGGGTCTTGGATAAATAGGCTTTATTTTAAAGTAACTAAATAATCATTAACTGCTATCCTCATAATGAGTACCCTTCCACTTAAGTTTTTTGGTTTATTTAGGATTTAAAGTAATTCATCCTATTTATGTCCCACTTCATTCTGAAATAGGAAGACTGAAGGACCCAATGAAAATAAGCTGCTTTTTCTTTTCTTTGCTCCTTTTCCTATTTCTATTCTTGTTAAGACCTACACTCTTGCCTTACACATGCCTTAATATATGTTCTCCTTGTAAGAGACAAGAATTTAATGATTTCTCTGGAGTTTTCCAGCACAGTAGACAGCATCTAGGGAATCACTGGATGAGAATGACCAGGTGAGTCCATCATGTGCATATTCCAGACAACTGGCACTAGACATCTTGATGCCAAGATCCCCTGACTCCAGGCAATAAATGACTTATTATTGACATCTGGACCCTTTCCTTCTTCTGAACAATTCCTTGATGATTGAAAGAACACATGCACTGAACCATAATTGTCAATAAAAACCTGGGACCCAAAGCAAAGAGTAGACTACTCTCTACTTTTCTTTCTTTTCCTTTATTTTTTAAAAATTTTTATTTATTTTTTAGAGAGAGGGGTGGGGAGCAGAGGAACAGAGAGAGAGAGAGATAGACTCCGAAGCAGGCTCCAGGCTCCAAGCTGTCAGCAACAGAGCCTGATGTGGGGCTCAAACTCATGAACCGTGAGATCATGACCTGAGCCAAAGTTGGATGCTTAACTGACTGAACCACCCAGGCATCCCTCCTTTTCTTTCTGAGTCTTGAAGATGCTCTATCTGTATCTTCACTGTCTTTATATCTTCAATAAACTCCTATCTCACTTCCCACTGGCTGGCATTTGATTTTTACCCTGTGCAAGGCCACAGACCCTCCTGGCTAGTCCTGTGAGACTCCCTCTGGGTCCTCAGACCCAATAAGCCTACATCAATCGCAAACTTATCACAGTTAAAAAGCATATTAACACATATGGGAAAAGCAATCAAAGTTGAAAACATCTTAACACATATGGGAAGGTCCAGACTTGGAACATCAATAGCATATCGATTTTAAGCATTGACTACATATATTTTTCAATAGGGGACTCCCTAAGCATTAGGCTCTCAGGAGTATCAATTAATGCCCCCATTTTAATTTATTAAACAGTTTCCTAGCATTGTGACTCACTTTACTTTCAAAATGTGTAATTGTTTCTAAGGAGATGTATACTAGCAGGAAGAACTTGGTCAAGTTGTTCTAACTCCTGGGGCTTGCTCTGATCTTGGACTTTCTTTAAATACAAAGGTCTTTATTGATGCTAGTTAGCAATATTTTCCCCTTCTTTGTTCATTTATAATTTATAAACACTACTTGACAATTTTTTTAGAAACTATGTGAACTTTAATGGACAAACCTACTATGCTAGAAAACTTTGTAGTAAAACAAATCTTAGATTTTTTTGTGATGGTTACATCCCATTTCATTACCACCTATTTCCTTATTAAGATTATCTAGCATTTAAAATGATACATTTATTTATTTTTTTATTTTTTTTTAACGTTTATTTTTGAGACAGAGAGAGACAGAGCATGAACAGGGGAGGGGCAGAGAGAGAGGGAGACACAGAATCGGACACAGGCTCCAGGCTCTGAGCCATCAGCCCAGAGCCCGACGCAGGGCTCGAACTCACGGACCGCGAGATCGTGACCTGAGCTGAAGTCGGACGCTTAACCGACTGAGCCACCCAGGCACCCCTTAAAATGATACATTTAAAATAACTTTAAAATATATGCAAAAATGCTTTAAAGGATTCTCTGTCATAAAAATTGTTCTTCAAATGTAACTGTTTTTCATTGACTTAATTATTTTTTTTTAATTTTTAAAATGTTTATTTATTTTTGAGAGAAAGAGTGACAGAGCACAATCAGGGGAGGGGCAGAAAGAGAGGGACACACGGAATTCAAAGCAGGCTCCAGGCCCTGAGCTGTCAGCACAGAGCCCAACGCAGGGCTTAAACTCATTAACTGTGAGATCATGATCTGAGCTGAAGTTGGATGCTTAACCAACTGAGTCACCCAGGCGCCCCTGGCTTTTACTTCTTTTAAGTGCTATGAGTGTACAATAAAAATAAGTAGTAGAGAACAAAATTGACCATGATTGTCTTCAAGAAGGGTAAATAGGAGGAGGAAAATAGCATATTCAAAGATATGGAGGTAAAAATTGAACGTGATGTGTGGAAAGTATAAACTTTTTATCTAAAACTATTCTAGGAAATTCATATTATATTTTATTTTACACATTAAAGTACATTGTTATGAGTGACTTTTTATTTTTACTCATGTTTTCTATCAATGCTACTTTATCTTTAATACCCTCTGATGTGCTGGATTTCATATTTAACAAATTGACCATATAAATATTTTTAAAATTATGTTCAAAAATCAAATATTTAGGGGCTCCTGGCTGGCTCAGTTGGTTAAGTGTCTGGGTTCGGCTCTGGTCATGATTTCACAGTTTGTGAGTTTGAGCTTCATGTCGGGCTCTGTTCTGACAGCTCAGAGCCTGGGGCCTGCTTCAGATTCTGTGTCTCCCTCTCTCTCTGCCCCTCCCCTGCTCATGCTCTCTCTCTCTCAAAAATAAATAAACATCAGGGGCACCCGGGTGGCTCAGTTGTTTAAGCGTCCGACTTCGACTTGGGTCATGATCTCATGGTTTGTGGGTTCAAGCCCCACCTTGGGCTCTGTGCTGACAGCTCAGAGCCTAGAGCCTGCTTTAGATTCTGTCTCCTCTCTCTGCCCGCTGTCCACTAACACTCTGGCTCTCTTTCTCAAAAATAAACATTAAAAAAATTAAAAATAAATAAACATTATTTAAAAAAAAAGAGTCAAATATTTAAATTGGAACTTTGAACATATGTAACTTGGGTAGTTCCTGCATTAATAAAATACCTTCTTTCCCAACGAATGAATACATATATACTCTGAAAATGAAGTGATTTTAATTTTTTTAATGTTTATTTTTGAGACAGAGAGAGACAAAGCATGAACGGGGGAGGGTCAGAGAGAGAGGGAGACACAGAATCTGAAACAGGCTCCAGGCTCTGAGCTGTCAGCACAGAGCCCGACGCGGGGCTCGAACTCACGGACAGTGAGGTCATGACCTGAGCCAAAGTCGGACACTTAACCGACCAAGCCACCCAGGCGCCCCTGAAAATGAAGTTATTTTAATCTGCTTTTCATGTCAGTGTTTAACTCACTAATAAGTATTTGTGATTTCATCTTTAAAAGTACCTAGATATTAGGTCGTCAGAAAAGTGAATGCAATAGAAAAATTAATTTTTATAGGTGGAAATAGATAAACCAAACTTTAAAAGAATCACTTGATTTTGCCTTCTCCACTTTACCTTTGGAGAAAACAATTGTGTCCTTTGGAGTGAATTCTCTTTTATTATAGTTACTTATACACTTTAGATGAAAAAATTCCAATTAAGAAAACTATATAATATAGGATTAAATTCACAGTTGATGTTCCACTTTGCCTATGCAAAATTGGAATCAGTGATGTTAAAATGTGAGCACTTATCTAACTATTAATGGGAAAAAATACAATTTTATCATTGCTATATTATCTTTAATTTGCTTAGTTTGGCCTTCCTTGTGGTGGAAGTTCAGAAATTCATATATCTGTCTTAACAACAACTAACAGAATAGGATGAGAGTCAGAGTCATTTTCTTTTGCATATTTATTTATTTTTAAATGTTTGTTTCACACCTCTTCTGCACAGATTCCTAGATCATTTTCCCATGCTAAAGAGTCAACCAGAGAAACATTCAAGTTTAACTTTATTTTCCATTTGTCTCTTCATAGCCAAACAGTTTGAGAATGCTACAAAAATTATTTTCGTGTACAGTAATTGCATTAGACCTCATGTTCTCCACAGGCATTACCATGCTGGTATATAAATTCTGTTAATTATAAGCCATGGAATGTTGACTGATAAAATATTAAATAGTACCTCATCAAGATATGAATAAAAGAAAGTATATGCACTATAAGTCTTTAAAATAGTTTTCCTCTTTTGTCTTTTTTTTTTAAATAAAACTTTACTTGCTCTGGTAATTACCTAGAGCCAAAGTTAGGTTCAAGAAAATGATGAGTGGAAAGGTGAATTCCAGATATTAAAAGTGGTTGAGATGTGTCAAAGTTGTTTCCATAATTAATGGAGATGGGGTGGGGAAAGTGAGAAAGGGGATGCGAAGGAAGAAAAGAGCGAGGAACAGAGGTAGAGAGAAGGATTGATTTAAAAAAATGAGAAAAAGCAGCTGCCTTCAGGGGACTTGACTTGAATGTGAGACTTCAGGGAAAATTAATACACTGAAATATTAATAACTATCATCCTATGTTATACAATGTTAATTATTTTGCAGTTACCTCTCTCCAAAGTTTCTAGACTCAGATCTTCATTGCTTGTGAATATTTTGTTGAAGTTGAAGTTTTGTTTATTTTGGAACTCATATTTTTCTTATTTCATTTAAAATTTTATTGTTATTTTTACTTTTTATTTAAATTTTAGTTAATATACAGTGCAATATTGGTTTCAGTAGTAGAATTCACTGATTCATCACTTACGCACGACACCCAGTGCTAATCATAACAATTGTGCTCTTTAATAACCATTATCCATTTAGGCCATCCCCCCTACCTCCCTCCATTAAACCTGTTTTTGCTCTGCCTTAAGTCTCTTGTCAGGCTGTCTGGGTGGCTCAGTCAGTTGAGCATCTGATTTCAGCTCAGGCCATGATCTCATGGTTCAAGAGTCCCAGCCCTGAATTAGGCTCTATGCTGACAGCTGGGGGTCTGGAACCTGCTTCAGATTCTGTGTCTCCCTCTCTCTCTGCCCCTCCCTTGCTCATACTCTGCGTGTCTCTCTCTCTCCCTCTAAAAAAAAATAAATAAAAATTTAAAAAAGAGTCTCTTGTGATTGGTTTCCGTCTCTCCTGATTTTTCCTCCTTTGTAGATGTTCATTCGTTTTGTTACTTTTTAAAATGTTTTTATTATTTATTTTGAAAGAGAGGAAAAGAAAGAGAGAGTCAGGCAGAGAGTGGAGAGAGAGAGAGAGAGAGAGATCCCAAGATCTCCCAAGAGAGATCCTATACAGGGCTTGAACTCATGAACCATGAGACCATGACTGAAACCAAGGGTTGGACCTTAACCTACTGAGCCACCCAGGCACCCCCATCGGTTTTGGTTCTTAAATTCCACATATGATTGAAATTATATGCTATTTGTCTTTCTCTGATTGACTTATTTACCTCAGCATAATACATTCTAACTCCATCCAAGTCATTGCAAATGGCAAGATTTCATTCCTTTGATGGCTGAATAATATTCCATTATATCAATATCAATATCAATATCAATATATATACCACATCTTCTTTATTCATTCATTAGTCAATGGACATTTGGCTCTCTCCATGTTTTGACTCAAGTTGATAATGCTGCTATGAACATCAGGGTTCATGTACCACTTTGAATCTGTATTTTTATAACATTTGGGTAAATACCTAGTTGTGCAAATGCTGGGTCATAGGATAGTTCTGTTTTTTTTTTTTTTTTTTAACTTTTTAGGAAACCTCCATAATATTTACAGAGTAACTGCACTAGTTTGGATTCCCACCAACAGTGCAAAAGGGTAAACCTTACTCCACATTCTCACCAACACCTGTTGATTCTTGTGTTGTTAATTTTAACAAATCTGACAGTGGTATCTCATTGTGGCTTTGATTTATTTGTATTTCCCTGATGATGAGTGATGTTGAGCATCTTTTCACGTGCCTGTTAGCCATTTGGATGTCTTCTTTGGAGAAATATCTATTTATGTCTGCTGTCCATTTATTAACTGGACTATTTTTTGGGGGGGGTGTTGAGTGTGATAACTGTTTCACAGGTTTTGAATACTGACCCTTTATCAGATATGTCATTTTCAAATACCTTCTCCCATTCCATAGGTTGCCTTTTAGTTTTGTTGATTGTTACCTTCACTGTGCAGAAAGAAGCTTCTTATTGTGATGAAGCCCCAATAGTTCATTTTTGGTTTTCTTTCCCTTGCCACTGGTGACATGTTTAGTAAGAAGCTGTTACAGGCAAGGTCAAAGAGGTTGCTGTATGTGTTTTCCTCTAGGATTTTTATGGTTTCATTCCTGTCTCACATTTAGGTCTCTTATCCATTTTGAATTTATTTTGTGTATGGTGTAAGAACATGGTCCAGGTACATTTTTCTACATGTTACTATCCAGTTTTCCCAAAACTACATGTTGAAAAGACGTTTTTTCTTTTCCATTGCATATTCATTTCTGCTTTGTCAAAGATTAGTTGACTATATAGTTGTGGATCCATTTCTGAGTTTTCTATTCTGTTCCATTGACTTATGTGTTTGTGTGCAAGTACCAAACTGTCTTAATCACTACAGATTTGTAATATAGCTTGAAGTACGGAATCATTATACCTCCAGCTTTGCTTTTTTTTTTTCTTTCAGGATTGCTTTGGCTATTCAGGATCCTTTGTTCCATACAAATTTTAGGATTGTTTGTTCTCGCTCTGTAAAAAAGTGCTGGTGGTATTTTTCTAGGTATTGCATTAAATGTGTAGATTGCTTAGGGTAGTATAGACATTCTAACAATGTTTTTTTTTTTCCAATCCATGAACATGGAATGCTTTTCTATTTATTTGTGTCCTCTCCAATTTCTTTCCCAAGAGTTCTAGAGTTTTCAGAGTAGAGATCTTTTACCTACTTAGTTAGGTTTATTCTAAGTATCTTAATGTTTTTGGTGCAATTGCAAATGGGATAAATTCTTTGATTTCTTTTTCTGCTGCTTCATTATTGGTGTATAGAAATGTAACAGATTGCAGTACATTGATTTTATATCGTGCAACTTTGCTGAATTCAAGAATTAGTTCTAGCAATTTTTTGGAGAAATCCATTAGGTTTTCTACATAGAGTATCATATCACTTGCAAATAGTGTAAGTTTGACTTCTGTGCCAATTTGGATGCCTTTTATTTCTTTTTGTTGTCTGTTTGCTGAGGCTAAGATTTCCAGTACTAAGTTAAATATTAATGGTGAGAGTGGGCATCCTTGCATTGTTCCTGACCAAAGGAGAAAGTCCCTCAGTTTCCCTCCCTTAAGGATGTACTAACTGTGGGTCTTTCATATATGGTCTTTATGATGTTGAGACATGTTCCATATATCCTTTGTTGAGGGTTTTTATCAAGAATGGATGCTGTGTTTTGTCAAATGCTTTTTCTGCATCGAGAAGATCATATAGCTCTTATCCTGTCTTTTATTAATGTGGTGTATCACATTGGCTGATTTGTGAATATTGAGCTAATGCTGCATGCCAGGAATAAATCCCATTTGATCATGATTTTGGACCATTGTGTTTTCATTTTAATTTCCTTCCATTTATTTTTTAATTTATTCTTTAAATTCCTGGTTAACCCATTCATTCTTTAGTATGATGTTCTTTAACCTCCATGTATTTGTGGTATTTCCAAATATTTCTCTTGTGGTTGAATTCTAGTTTTATAATGTTGTATATCTGAAATATGCATGGCATGACCTTGATCTCTTTGTCCTTGTTGAGGGCTGATTTGGCCCAGTATGTGTTATATTCTAGAGAATATTCCATGTGCACTCAAAAAGAATGTGTATTCTGCTGCTTTAGGAAGAAATGTTCTGAATATATCTGTTAAGTTCATCCAGTCCAGTGTGTCATTCAAAGTCATTGTTTCCTTCTTGATTTTCTGCTTAGATGATATGTCCATTTCTGTAAGTGGGGTGTTAAAGTTCCCTACTATTATTGTATTATTGTCAATGAGTTTCTTGATGTTTTTTATTCATTGATTTATATACTTGGGCGCTCCAAGATGGGGGCATAGATATTTGCAATTGTTATATCTTTTTGATGGATAGACCCCTTAATTATGATGTAATGTCCTTCTTCATCTCTAGTTACAGTCTTTGATTTAAAATCTCGTTTGTTATAAGTATGGCTACTCTGGCTTTCTTCTGATGTCCATTAACATGGTAAGCGCTTCTCCATCCCCTTACTTTCAATCTGAAGGTGTCTTTAGGTCTAAAATAAGTCTTTTATAAGCACCATGTACATCGATCTTGTTTTTTTTTTTTTTAATCTGTTTTGATACCTTACGTCTTTTGAATGGAGCATCTTGTCCATTTACATTCAGAGTAATTATTGAAAGATGAATTTAGTACCATTGTGTGATCTGTAGAGTTGGTGTTTCTAATGTTGATCTCTGGTCCTTTCTAGTCTTTGTTGCTTTTGGTGCTTTTTCCCCCACTAAAAGGGTCCCCCATAAAATATCTTGCAGGGCATGTGTAGTGGTCATGAAGTCCTTTAGTTTTTGTTTCTCTGGAAAACTATTTATCTTTCCTTCTATTTTGAATGACAGCGTTGCTGGATAAAAAATTATTGGCTACATATTTTTTTCCCATTTAGCAAGTTGAATACATCTTGCCACTCCTTTTTGGCCTGGCAAGTTTCTATGGATAGATCTGTTATGAACCTTATCTGTCTTTTCTTGTAGGTTAAGGACTTTTGTTTTCCTCACATCATTCAGGATTCTTTCCTTGTCCGTGTATTTTGTGAATTTGACTATGGTATGACTTGGTGATGGTAGTCTGTTATTAAATTTAATCAGAGTTGTCTGTGCTTCTTGGATTTTGATGTTTGTGTCCTGCCCCAGATTAGGGAAGTTTTCAACTATAGTTTTCTCCAATAAACCTTCTGTCCCTTTTTCTCTCTCTTCATCTTCTGGGATTTCTATGATATGAATGTTATTCTGTTTAAATAAGTTGCTGAGTTTCCTAAGTTTACATTTATAATCCATTTTATTTCATTCCCTCTTCTTTTCACTTTCATTATTTTTTTATAATTTTATTCTTGATATCACTGATTTGTTCCTCTGCTTTCTCCATCCTCATTTTTCTGGCCTCTGTTTGAGTATGCATCTCAGTTATAGCATTTTTAACATCAACCTGACTAGATTTTAGTTCTTTTGTCTCTCAAGAAAGGGATTCTCTAGTGTCTTCTATCCTTTTTCCTAGCCCAGTTAGTATCCTTATAATTGTTGTTAAATTCTAGTTCAGACATCTTACTTATATCTGTATTGATTAAAATCCTAAGAGTTCTACTTCCTGTTCCTTCTTTTGGGGTGATTTTCTCAATCTTGTCATTTTGCTAAGAAAATAAAAGAAGAGGGGCACCTGGGTGGCGCAGTCGGTTGGGCGTCCGACTTCAGCCAGGTGATGATCTCGCGGTCCGTGAGTTCGAGCCCTGTGTCGGGCTCTGGGCTGATGGCTAGGAGCCTGGAGCCTGTTTCCGATTCTGTGTCTCCCTCTCTCTCTGCCCCTCCCCCGTTCATGCTCTGTCTCTCTCCCAAAAATAAATAAAAACGTTTAAAAAAAATAAAAAAAAAAAAGAAAAGAAAAGAAGAAAAATAAATAAATGAAAAACCAAGAAAAAAATCCAAACCAAACCAACAAAACAAAAACTTGATCCTGGGTATAGTTTGGTCTGCTTGTTAAAATAACCTAGATTCAAAAATAAAAATTAAAAAAAACAAACAACATTTTATATGTAAGTAATAAAAATTAAAAAGGAATGGAAAAGATAAGAAAATAAATTAAAAGAATAACTATTTTAAAAATATAGAATAAATATAAAATGGAAGTTAGATCCTATTTCCCTTAGAGCTGAAGCTTTGCAGTACTCTATGGTCAGTAAACTTAATGCAAGGGAGTTGTTTGTGCTGGTCTTCTGGGGGAGGGGCTAGTTGCCCTGATTTTCAGGTGTACTTGACCTAGTCAATATGCACCTCTGGGCACAAGGGGGCAAGGTTGATGTTAAGTGGCTCCAGTCTCCACTTGGTGGAGCCATTTTCTCCTCAAAAACTTTTGGCACTGATAGTAAATAAGGTGTTGCCTTGCTCTCTAGCCCAAGAACTGATAGTTCATGTCCCTTACTCTTCAGGGAACCCTCACAGAAAGGCAATCAATCACTCCTCTTGTGTCTCCAGTTTCCATCAGAACCCTGAATTCACCCTGTTTCTGAGGGTTATTTTTTTAAATCTTTCTTTCTTTCTATCTTTCATTCATTCTTTCTTGAAATAAAGAGCATGAGTCCTAGCAGGAGAAGGGCAGAGAAAGAGGGAGGGAGAAAATCTCAAGCAGGCTCTATGCTCTCAGTGCAGAGCCTGATGTGGGGCTCAATCTCCTGAACCATGAGATCATAACCTGAGCCAAAATCAAGTGTTGGACCCTTAACCAACTAAGCCACTCAGGCATCCCCTGAGCTTTTTTTTTTTTTTTTTTTTTTTTTTTTTTTTTTTTATCTCAAGCACATGACTGAATTTCAAAACTCCAAATTTTGGAGACTCTGGTGGCATGGGTCTGCAATGTTCCTCTGAGGGAGGGTCTCACCGCATATTTGCCATTTGGAGGCCCATGCATGAATAGTAGTCCCATGACCATGCAATAGTTCAGAGTTTATGGCAAAACAAAGCAGAATGCTGCTACCCTGACTCACTGCCCTCAAATGGAGTCCCTACTCCTATGTTTGGGAACAGTGTAGCACCTGGTCCCACCCATTCTTGTGACCCAGGGGATCCTCAGACCACACTGTTACTCCTGGGACACCACCTGCTTCACCACGTGACCACCTTTAAGCCAGGCATATACACCATGTTAGCAGAATTCTAAAATTTCAGATTTTGTACTCTGCTGTTTATAATACTTTATGGTAGCCTCCATAAACAGGGCTTCCTCCCATCACCATACCCACAGTTATATCTCCCCCAAATCAACTATTCACTCCTCTTACCTTCCAAAAGATGGTTGCATTTCTACTTGTAGACTTACAGTTTTTGTTTTCTAGACAGTTCTTGTTTTCTCTTATTGATTTCTTGGGTGTTCAGAATGATTTGATAACTAGCTGTATTTGAGGGAGCTAGCTGAGCTTAGGGTCCCCATACTTCTCTGCCATCTTAACTCTTTCCCAGAAGTTTTATCTTTCTGAGAAAAGGAAAAGTCTCCATTTTATTTGGCTTAATCTTTTGTTGTTGTTGTTGTTATTTATTTGTTTGTTTGTTTTTGGCTTAGTCTTTACAAGAATAATCAATACACATAACAGATACCTAATATCAATGGGGAAGTTCTGAAAGAACAAGAGCCTAAGAATACACACTAAAGTGGTAATTGAAACCTTTAAACATATTTCTAAGATATGTTTCATTTTTTGTGTTCTATACTTAATTTTTGAAAATTTACTTTTGTTGTTTTTTTTAATGACTTTTCAGTTTTCTAATTAATCAGATGGCTTTTGCCTTGGATTTATGCATGCTTCAACAAAGCAGGCATCTCTTCTACCTACCTACACATGTTTTAAGCACCCATATGGCACATCAACAATTCATATCTTGTCAAATTTATGAAGTTTGATTCAGAGGTAAAATAATTATAGGTGTATTACTATCTTTTTTTAATATTTCACAATATTTTATAACCAGTACTTTGTTTTTTACTTTCTTCACTTATTCTAGCTAAGTATTATAACTTAATTCAGGAACTAATAAACTTACCAGGGTTCACAGGGTAAATCTTGCATAAATGTCAGGTGCATCCTTTTTTAATGTGGAATTAATTCTAAGTCACTTGCAAAATTAAACTATTTTAGTAGTTTCTAGACCAAATCTGATCTAAGACAGGGAGAATTAAAAAGAAACATCTAACTCAATCATCTGGGACTTGGTGTTTGAGTAATCTCTCTGCTGTGTCACTTCAAATTCTATAGATCACAAGATGTTGTTGGTTCAGTTTTCTGGAAAGAATAACTATCTCTGAACCTACAAAGTACTGAAGCCCTTAATCCCAACTTGTTTTTCTAAAGTTCTTGCATTTTCAATTTGAATTCTGATGACCCAAAAAGTTTAAATCCATAGATATTATGCTGCACTGTGACATCTACACTGTATACTTTGTTGTTTGGAAGTCATACACCCACTTATTCAACAAATAGATATTGAGCACCAACTATGTCAGTTTGTGAGAATATGGTATTCTGTAAGACACATACAGTGTCTACTAATAATCTTAGAATTTATAAGGAAGTCAGACTGTAGAGGAGTGAAGCTATTCAGAAATCTTCAGTGCACTCAGAATAGGTATAATTTTGGTCATTCATTTATTTACTGAATAAATACTTCTTCAATTGTCTCTCATGCCAAGTACTGCTGTTCAACAATATAGACATGAACCTTATCCTTATGGAGAATATTTTCTGTGTTACCTCTTCATACCGGTAAAAGTTTTACCATGTAAGCATTTCAGATTGACTTATATTTTGGATTCTCTGTAGCCTTGTATGTATGGTGTTGGCAAAAATAGTGATAAAGAAATTTATTGATTTCAAATATCATTCAAATTCAAATATCTGCAGCAGGAGTATGCTCATAGGGTATAGCATTTGCATGCAGTCACACTGTTGTCCTAAAAGGTCTTCTATTTTTATATTAATTTGATGGTTTAGTTTTTAGTTGCCAGACAGGGGGAGGAGGGTTCTAAATTAAAAGATACAGGTACATATTTTATCTATGGAGGTGAAGATACAAAACTAATATACCTAAAAGTCAAGATGTAATAAAATTTCAAAAAAATTTTACTCACTATAGGTCAGTTTTCTCTCTTACTCCATCTACTAGTAAGAATATATATTTCTCCCTCTGAACTATAGAAAACATACTTAGGGTTGATGGAGGAAAGTGGGCGGGTGATGAGCTAAATTGGTGATGAGTATTAAGGAAGACACTTGTGAAGTACACTAGGTGTTGTATATAAGTGATGAATTACTAAAGTTTACCTCTGAAATCAATTTTACCACATATGTTAACTAAGTAGAGTTTAAACAAAAAACTTGAAATAAAGAAAGGAATACATATGTCTCACATTTCCCATGTTTTGATTCCAGTAATCTGGTAATTCTAACTGAAACTCTCTGATAATTTTCATTTTAGGATTTAGAATTAATTGTTCCAAATTGGATGATCTGTTTATGTTCAATCCAATAAGTCAGTATGGAAGGACTAGGGAGGCAAACAGTTGTGGGTGTCCATCTCTGTGGAATGGAGGAGAGATTCCAGAGAAGTTTAACTGGATACTAAACAAATATATAAAAATTATTCTAATGGTACAGATGATTAGGTGTAATAGTTATAATAGTAGTACTAACAGCAAAAATGACAATTAAAAAGTTTTAAAAACCACTTTTATTATGGAGCTTATACTTTCTCTTGTTATTAATATAATAATTACAAGCACACTTTAGTTTTTTATGATAAAATATATATGACAATTTACCATTTTAAGTGTACAGTTCAGTGGCTTTAAATACTTTCATATTGCTATGGAACTGTCAGTACCATAATTCTCAAACTTTATCACTTCTCCATGCTGAAACTCTCTACCCATTAAACATTAACTCCTTATACTTTCCTCCACTCAACCACTGGCAAATAGTATCTACTAACTTTCTTTATGTATTACTATTACAAGTACCTTATATGAGAGACTTGTACAACATTTTCCTTTTGGGTCTGGCTTATTTCACATATGGGCCACTTTTCAAGATGGGTTGTAACATGTAATATGTTGTAACATTATATTAGAATTTCATTATTTTATTTAAGGCTAAATACTATTCCACTGTATGCATACCGTATTTTATCCATTCATTTATCAATAAACATGTGCATCATTTCCACTTTTTGGCCATGATAAATAATGTTGCTATTAATTTAGTGTACAAATATATTTTCAAATCTCTGTGGTCAGTTCTTTTGGGTATATACTCAGAAATGGAAGAGCCATAGCATATGGTAATTTATATTCAAGTTTTTGAGAAACTACCACTCTGTTTTCCACACTGGATGCACCATTTTACATTCCCACAAACAAAATATAAGGATTCCAATTTCCCCACATCCTTGTCAATATCTATTATTTTCTTTCTTTTCTTTATTTCTTTCTACCTTCCTTCTTTCCTTTTTTTTTTTTTTGATAATACCCACACTGATGGTTGTGAAGTTGTGTCCTATTATGATTTTGATTTGCAAATCTGTAATTATAATTGATGTTGAGTATCTTTTCATGTGCTTTTTTCATTGTGATGAGGTCTAAACTATTTAATTTTTCTTTTATTGCCTGTGCTTTAGGTGTCATATTTAAGAAATCATTGCCAAATCTAAAATCCTGAATCTTTTGTTTTATGTTTTCTTATGGGTAAATTCCTAGTAGTGCTATTTCTGGGTCATAGAGTAGTTCTATTTTTAATTTTTGAGGAACCTCCACACTGTTTTCCAGAGTGGCTGCACCAGTTTGCATTCCTAACAGGGCAAGAAGGTTCCCATTTCTTCACATCCTCTCCAGCATCTATAGTCTCCTGATTTGTTCATTTTAGCCACTCTGACCGGTTTGAGGTGGTATCTCAGTGTGGCCTTGATTTGTATTTCTCTGATGATGAGTGAAATTGAGCATCTTTTCATGTGTCCATTCGCCAAATGGATGTCTTCTTTGGAAAAGTGTCTATGTCTCCTGCCCATTTCTTCACTGGATTATTTGTTTTTCATGTGTTGAGTTTGGTAAGTTCTTTATAGATTCTGATTACTAACCCTTTATCCAATATGTCATTTGCAAATATCTTTTCCCATACCTACTAACTCTTGACCTAAAACAGATGACTGTTCTTCCCCTAACTCATTGTGCTTCCCCTCTTCTGGGACTTGTAAATAATAAACCTTGTGATCTTACTTCCTTTGTGAGGGTGCACTGAGCCTCTACCTTCAATCAACATGACCCTGGGGTTTTCACTTTCCCAAAGTGGGAAGTCAGAACTAAGGAAACTACTTTGTAATCCATGTGGGTAGCTTGTGTCTCCTCATTTAGCAGGTCATAATCTATGTACTAATTTAATACAGCAGCTATGCCCCTCACACACAATGGCTTTACTTGTGAATTTATCAAATGTTCAAAGAAGAATTAATATGAATACTTCACAAACTTCCAAAAAACCATAGGATTGGATACTTCCCAACTCCTTTTATGTGGCAAGTATTATCTCACACCAAAACCAGGCAAAGATATCACACATAAAGAAAACTGCAGAACAATATAGTTGATGAAATAGGTACACAATTTCTCAACAATATACTAGCAAGTTAAATTCAGTAACATTAAAAAGTATTATACAGGAGAGGGAAGATGGCGGCGTAGGGGGACGCTGGGCTCACCGCGCGTCCTGCTGATCACTTAGATTCCACCTACACCTGCCTAAATAACCCAGAAAACCGCCAGAGGATTAGAAGAACGGAGTCGCTGGAGCCAAGCACAGACGAGAGGCCCACGGAAGAGGGTAGGAAGGGCGGAGAGGCGGTGCGCGCCACGGACTGGCAGGAGGGAGCCGGGGCGGAGGCGTGGCTCGCCTGCGAGCAGAGCCCCCGAGTCTGGCTTGCAAAAAGCGGAGGGGCCTGACAGACTGTGTTCCAACAGCAGCCGTGACTTAGCGTCTGGGAGGTCATAAGTTAACAGCTCTGCTCAGAAAGCAGGAAGGCTGGAGGAAAAAGGGAAGGAGAGCTGCTGAGCCCCCTGACGACAGAGCTCAGTTTGGTGGGGAACAAAGGCGCTCGCCAGCGCCATCTCCCCCACCCATCCCCCAGCCAAAATCCCAAAGAGAACCAGTTCCTGCCAGGGAACTTGCTCGCTCCGCACAAACACCCAACTCTGCGCTTCTGCGGAGCCAAACCTTCAGCAGCGGATCTGACTCCCTCCTGCTGCCACAGGGCTCCTCCTGAAGTGGATCACCTAAGGAGAAGCAAGCTAAGCCTGCCCCTCCTGCCCCCGTGCACCTTGCCTACCCACCCCAGCTAAGACGCCAGATCCCCAGCAT
>NW_024420481.1:6042579-6090245 GCF_014898765.1 Herpailurus yagouaroundi
ATGCTGGGGATCTGGCGTCTTAGCTGGGGTGGGTAGGCAAGGTGCACAGGGGCAGGAGGGGTAGGCTTAGCTTGCTTCTCCTTAGGTGATCCACTTCAGGAGGGGCCCTCTGGCAGCAGGAGGGAGTCAGATCCGCTGCTGGAGGTTTGGCTCCGCAGAAGCGCAGAGTTGGGTGTTTGTGCGGAGCGAACAAGTTCCCTGGCAGGAACTGGTTCTCTTTGGGATTTTGGCTGGGGGATCGGCGGGGGAGATGGCGCTGGTGAGTGCCTTTGTTCCCCAGCAAACTGAGCTCTGTCGTCAGGGGGCTCAGCAGCTCTCCTTCCCTTTGTCCTCCAGCCTTCCCGCTTTCTGAGCAGAGCTGTTAACTTATGACCTCCCAGACGCTATGTCGCGCTTGCTGTCGGAACACAGTCCGTCAGGCCCCTCCGCTTTTTGCAAGCCAGACTCGGGGGCTCTGCTTGGCCGGCAAGCCGCCCATCCGCCCGGCTCCCTCCTGCCAGTCCGTGGAGCGTGCACCGCCTCTCCGCCCTTCCTACCCTCTTCCGTGGGCGTCTCGTCTGCGCTTGGCTCCAGCAACTCCGTTCTGCTAATCCTCTGGCGGTTTTCTGGGTTATTTAGGCAGGTGTAGATGGAATCTAAGTGATCAGCAGGATGCGCGGTGAGCCCAGCGTCCTCCTACGCCGCCATCTTCCCTCTCTGATCCCTATTTTATAGTTTAGTATTAATATCTCAAACAGGTAATGAAAAATTGTTATATAATTCATGTATCTAATTTTTATAAGTTTACATATAAAGATTAAAATATTTAACAAATTATTTTGAATTTTTTTTCAATCACTAATGGAATCTAAAATAGATTATATATCTTAAAAATGATAAATGTACAAATGTGGGAATTTGGAAAGATAAATGTAGTAGTCTTTCCTCCATTGTGTAGCCTTTTCAGTTGCCTTCTTTCACCCATAATATTCATTTAAGGGTTCTCTCTATCTTTTCATGGCTTGATAGCTCTTTCTCTTTAGCACTGAATAAAATTCCATTTTTTGGATGTATTATTATCATTTTATTCATTCACTTAATGAAGAACATCTTGGTTGCTTCCAACTTTCAGCAATTACGTATAAAGTTGCTATAAACATTCATGTGTAGGTTTCTGTATGGACAGAAATTTTCAACTCCTTTGGGTAAATACCAAGAATGTGATTTCTGGATCATGTGGTAAAAGTATGTTAATGGCATAGGGAACTGAACAACTGTCTCTCAGAGTAGCTATACATTTTACATTCCTACCAGCAAAGAATGAGACTTCCTATTGCCCTACTCCCTCATTAGCATTTGTTGCCAGAGTTCTGAATTTTGGCCATTTTATGCTTGCATAATGTAGCACATTGTTGTTTTAATTTGCATTTCCCTATTACATGTGATATGGATCATCTTTTGATATGTTTATTTGCTATCAGTATATAACTTCTTTTGTGTGGTATTCATTAAGGTCTTTGCCCCATTTTTTAAACAGTTATTTTTTTATTGTTGAATTTAAAGTGTTCTTTAATTTCGATAACAATCCTTTGTCAGTTGTGTGTTTTGCAAAAACATTTGTTGTATTTTTTATTGCTCTTTTTTAATCCTACCTACCTGTGGATTCGTTTCCAGAGTTCTGTTTTTGATTAGTATGTATTGTTATTAAGTTTAATCTTTTATATGGCTTTTTCAGTGTTTACTATAGGCATTGTGTTATGTATACATAACTCATCACAGTCTAATGATCTATTCATTTTGTCTGTCTTATGTGCAGTGCAGAAACCTTAACTTCCTTTACTCTTTGTTGATTATATCAGAATTTTATTAAATATTTCCTCCACATTCTTTTAGAATCACTCAGGCAAGGTATTACTTTTTTTTGTCAAAATAACAGGGGAAGGTGAAAGAAAGTGTATTGTATCTATCCATATCTTTGTATATCATATTCTTCCTCCAGATATGTCAAGGTTTCTTTCCTTTCCTTTCTGTTTACAAAGGTTTATTTAGCCATTATTTTAGGATAAATCTACTGGAAAAATATTCTCTTAATTTTCCTTTATCTGAAAATGTCTTGATTTCTCTATCATTCCTTAAAGGTATTTTCACCTGATCTAAGATTCTGAATTGACAGTGGTTTTGTTGTTCTACCACTTGAAAAATTATGTGTCTCAACTTTCTGGTGTCCATGTTTTCTAATCAGAAATCTGCTGTCATATGACTTTTTTTTCCCCTATAGGTAAGGCATTTTTTCTCTCACTAATTTCAAATCTTTTTTTGTCTTTAGTCTTCAGAAATTTGACTCTAATATGTCTTAGTTTGGATTTCATTGGTTTACCATTTTTCACATTCACTCAGCTTCTACAGTCCATAGGTTTACAACTCTTGCCAAACATAAGAAGTTTTCAGCCATTATTTCTTACTTTGTCAGACCTAACTTCTTTTTCTCTTTTAGTATACCAATGACACACATGTTAAATGTTTTGTTATACGACTATAGATCCTTGAGTTCTGTTCATTGTTTTTCAGTCTATTTTCTTTCTATCATTCAGATTGTGTAATTTGTGTTTTCTATTTTTTAGTTCGCTGTTTTTTTTTTGTATTCTTTCAATTCTGCTATTGAACCCATCTAGTGATATTTTAATGTTGTTTTTTTCCAATTTAAATTTCTGTTTTGTTTTTATAAATATTTACTATTTTTGTTGTGATTTTCTATTACTTTCCTGCATCTATTGATCACTTTTTCTCATTCAGTTTGAGATCCTCTGTTTCTTGGTACGATGGATTTTTTTTTTCCCTATTGAAACCAGGACAATTAGGGTATTATGTTATTAGGTTCTGGACCTTCTTCAAACTTTCTTTGTTAGTTGTCTTCTGGTGGTACTGCTCCAGCTAAGATGGGGGATGCCTATTTATTATTATCAGGTTGGGGGATCCCACCTTATTACTGTCAGGCCAGAAGTAAAATTCCAGGTTTTACATTTGGTGGCTTCTGATACCCGAGAGGGTAATCCTTCTTACCACTGGGCAGGAATGGGAGGACTAGCTTGTCAATAGGCCCCCACTGATACTTCTTCAACAGGAAGGTGTACAAGTACCTCACTACTGCCACTCATGCAGCCTCCAATCATATAACAATGGGAGAAATTTTAGTTTTAAATTGATATTTCTACTACTAAAAATATTAGTAGAATATATTGTAAAATAGGAGCATCTGGGTGGCTCAGTCGGTTCAGCATCCAACTTGATTTCAGCTCAGATCATGTTCTCAAGGTTCATGGGATCAAGTCCTACATCGGGCTCTGTGCTGACAGCAGGAGAGCCTGCTTGGGATTTTCCCTCTCCCCCACTGCACACGCACTCTGCACCTCCCCCACTTGCACATGTACTCTCTCTATCTCAAAATAAATAAACATTATTAAAAAAGAAAATATCATAAAACAGTTTTATAATATTCTTAAGTAAGGGCAGCAAATTATGGCTCACAGGTCAAATCTGGACTGTAGGCTAAATGTAGCCTGCCAAGAATAGTTTTGACATTTTAAAGAGTTGTTTTAAAAAAGCAAAAAAAAAAAAAAAAAAAAAAGAAAGCTATCTTACAGTAACCATATGTAACCTGAAAAGTCTAAAATATTTACTATCTGGATTTTTCAGGAAAAAAATTCTGACTCTTGACCTTAAGCAACATACAAAACCCAAAAATCATTAGTGAAAAACTAAACAATTCTACCTAATCAAAATTTTAAATTTCTGAATGTTAAATGACAATAGATGCAAAATTTAAAAAGTTAAAAAAATGGAACAAACAATGGTAACATAAAATTTGATAACAGATGAGGATAAATGATTTCCCAGGCAACATAAACAACTTTTATAAATCAATTAAATAGCTGTCTTTTTAGAAGGCAATTTGATAATATACATAAAATTTTAAATGCACATTGCTTTGAGCTAGGATTTCAAATTCTAGTAATATTTGACCAATTTTGAGGTGATGTTCTAAAAGATTTTCAGTGTAGAATTGTTTGTAACAATGAAAAACTGCAAGAAATGTATAAAGAATGATTAATTTATGGGACATCCCTATAATGACATAATAATGCCTAAAAATTAATGAATATTTCCTGTAAACCTGAGATGCAAATGATTTACATGTACTAATTCATTCAGTGCTCATGATCATCAATATTAAAGGCTCTATTATGTTTTCTAGTATATAGAAGAGAAGACAAACTCAGTGAGATTAACTTGCCATAATTCACACAGCAAGTGCTCTGATCCTAAACATTATAATTCCAGATGTCACAATCTTTTTTTTTTTGTAAACTCTACCCCAACATGAGGTTCAAACTCACAACCCTAAGATCAAGAGTTGCATGCTCTACTGACTGACCCAGCCAGGCACCCCATTTTTTTGTGTTTTCTTTGAGAGTTTATACTCTTGATGATTGTTACAGTGTCTACCCATGTAATGCTATCTTGTTATTAAGAGAAAATATAAACCTATATGTAACATGCAAAGAACTTTGAAATATATTTTAATGAGCTAAAAACAAATCACAGACTACTATTTATATGTCAAAAACCACAGCTTATGTATATACAAATGCAGTTGATTTTGAACAATATGGGCAGGTAGGGATGCTGTGCCCCATGCAGTCAAAATCCACATATAACTTTTGACTCCCCAGAAACTAAGAATAGCCTACTATTGACAGGAAACTTTAACTATAACATAAACAGTTGATGAACACACTTTTTTTTCAGATTTTTATTCCAATTCGAGGTAGTATAATAGCGTAATAAAGAGTGTGATATTGTTTTCAGGAGAAGAATTTAGTGATTCAGCACTTACATATAACATCCAGTGCTCAACACAAGTGCCTTCCTTAGTACCCATCACTCATTAGCCCATTCCCCACCCCCCCTCCATAAAACCTTAGTTTGTTCTTTACCATAAAGAGTCTCGTATAGTTTGTTTCACACTCCCTCTGTTTTTTTTCACCTTTCCATATGTCCATCTATTTTGTTTTCTAAATTCCACATACAAGTGAAACCATATGGTATTTGTCTTTATTGGATTTATTTCACTTAGCATAACACACTCTAGCTCCATACAAGTCATTGAAAATGGCAAGATTTCATTCTTTTGATGGCTAATATCTATATCTATATATCTATATATCTATATGCATATCTATATCTATATCTATATCTATATCTATATCTATATCTATATCTATCTATACCACTTCTTTATCCATTCATCACTTGATGAACATTTGAGCTCTTTCCTTAGTTTGACTACTGTTGATACTGCTACTATAAAGATCAGTGTGCATGTACCCTTTTGAATCTGTATTTTTGTATCCATTGGGTCAGTATGTGGTAGTATAAATGCTGGATCTTAGGATGTGGGGAATAAGCTTAAGAATTCCCTGAGCCTGCACTGATGGGTTAAAATGTCATTTTTACATAAATTTCACCATTGCTAATAGTACAAGTGAAGAAGGGAAGACCTCGTTTCCAAAGATCAACAAGCCAAGTTCCTTTTAATTTCCCTTTATGTGCAGAAATTGTAGGGCCAGACAAGACTCCGTGTTTTCAAAAAACATTCTCCCTACTAAACTGGTCAAAGGATATGGTTTTATTTGAATATTTTCTTTCAAGATGTTCTCTAGGACCCCTGTCAATAATAGTCAGTCCAATTTCCCCAGTGAAGATTATGCTCAGTCTCTCCATAACAGGTTGTCCAAGGAATATTATTTCAAGGTGGTCTGAATATTTGAGACTAGAGCAAGCTATAACATTAGGAGTGTGATATGCTTTTTTTTTGAGGTATATCAAATCTTGTGGCTTAGATAAAGGTAAAATTATCTGGCCTTGTAGAGGTTTTGGGCTGCATATGCAAAAGCCAGTTTTTTGCTTAAGTTTAAGTTTTAGTTTAAGACAAGCAGATAAGTTGTTAAGTTTTGTAACACACATAGGAGGTGCTGAAGTAAGCCACCATTGAGGTCTTGGCATATAAAGCCAATGCTCTTGTCCCATTTGAAAGGATAGGTTAAGATTGGCTCCTCCCATGAACTAAGTGTCATTATTGCTAAAAGGAATATTCCAGGTTAGGAGTGTTAAGCTATCAAATATAGGTGGGTTAAGGAGATGAGCCCAATATGAATATTGAGCTCGGCCTAAAAAAATTAGGGCAAGGAGTAGAATCTGGCTTACACATATTGAATTTTTGTTACTGACAGAAATCATGGCCATCAGATGTGAATTAGGGGTATATGTAATATCATTGTGTTGTAAGAGGATGCCAGCCTAATTAGGCAGACATTTAAGGCTTCCCCTTATTATATCAGGGGCAAGGACTTGCATTTGTGGAGTGGATTCAGGATAAGAAGTCAATGAAGAAGCTTCTTTCATCTGGAAAAAGGGGGCCAGTGGCCACTCACTCAGAGTCACTTTCTGGAAGTCTTGGTTCATCGGAGGATATCCTAGGGGTCTCCACCACACCATGGTGTGGCTTCACCGAGAGGGGATCCACAGAGGTCCAGAATCTGAAAGAACAGAAGCATATTCTCCACCCTAGGTGAGAAGTTTAGTGGGCCCAGTCTGTGAGGGCCCCCATTCAGGGGTTTTGCATAGCACCATAGGGTGAAAGGGTTTATCTTATTTTGAAGAATGTCACTCAACTGCAGTTAGTCCTTGAGATTAAGATTTAAAAAGTTAAGAGTAATCATAGCATGATCAATAAGGAGCTGAGGTTGTAATGCAGATAACCAGGGGTATCTCCCCCCCCCCATTTTTTAACATGTTTTTTGAGCATAATATATGCTCACTTTACAATTGTTTGGCCTTGTGTATTATAATAAATGGGTAATTCCAACCAAGGCTTAAGCAAAACAACTTAAAAGGGTGTGTTGTCCTGTGGTTTTACCCTTTTTTGTTAAAATTACATTTATTTATTTATTTACTTATTTGTTTATTACCATTAACAAAAAATGTACTTTTTTGTGGTTGTAATAGGATGCATTCATTTTATTTTGGCTCAGCAGTAACTTACATATTTATCATTGGCCATTTAGGGAGGGGACCAAAGGACCAAAGTCAAGGTCTATTCCCCTGCCTTTTTCAGCAGTGCTCACATAAATATGTTTTAGCAATGTGGATATCAATTTGTGGCATACAATGGGCTAAGTTTAGTAAAATGGCTCCCATGTATCTTAGTACAAGCCCTTCATATATCATCCATCCTTCATATGGCAGAGGCATCCATTGTTCTGTTAAACAGGAACAACATAAATGTGGAGGATTTTGGAGGCTGGCACCAAGAGTATTGCCATCATTTTCCCAGCCTTTGGATCAAAGGAGGAGGAGTTTTAATCTTAACCCTGTGTACTTTTAAAATCCATTTATTTTAACCTTAGTCCATCCTGACCACACATAAAATTGCTTTTTAAAGATTTTCCTTCATGAACCTCTACAACTTTTCTTTGCATTTAGATGTTGTCCCAAGCCATTTTTCTCCAAATAAACAGTCTCATTTAGGACAAAATTACTTTCTTTTACCTTTAGTAAAAATATATTTCCATTTCTTATATCTTTCTTTCATATCTCTACTTTTCTACATACAGACTTGCTATTCTTATTTTTGTTAGTTTTAACTACATTTAGCAGAATTTTTAACTCTTAGAAACCTTAGTCTCCAGTGAAAACTAAGTAGTAACCAATTTTGAATTGTTTGTTACATCAGAAAAAAATTTAGGTGGTAGACTTATGAATCCATTAAGCATGAAGCATGTTTTTTCTTAATAGATTTAAATATTATTGTTTTTTTTTATAAGAAGTCAGAAGCATAAATCTATAGTAAACAAGGCTTCAGCATTCCATTTGATTTGGAAGAGGCCTAAATGTCTGAAGAACTTAATTTAATTTATCATTTAAGGAAAACGTTAAAGTTTTAGGTTACCATAGACCCTGAAAGCTATCTTAACAATTACCCATGAAAATTATGAGGCAAAAAAAGTTAACCATTACTTTAAGTCATCCTTTTGCTAACATATTGGAACAGAGATAAACATGAGCTTATTTGACCTTCAGTAAACCTTAGTAGAATGCAATTTTATAATTTAAAAGACATGCCTATCTTAATAATGTTTCATCTGTGTTCCCTTAAAAATTTACCATTGTTAATTTTTTTTCAAGGATCCAGTGAGGAAATCTGAAGTCCAAGAGAGTGGTTTTTGCCTTTTGACAGCGTGGGGAGGAGGAGCTGATGCTGTCTGAGGCATTGAAGAGCCAGATATGCAGGCTGCACCCTGAGTGATGCAGAAACAGGAGGAGGGGGAAGGGAAGGCAGAAAAAGTGAGGTGCTACCAAGAGGCCTGAGGGCAGACAAAGGTGCAGAGGGTAGAGGAAGAGTTCACATAGTCCTAAAGCCTGTCAGCTCAGATAGATGAGCAGATACAGATTTTTGTTTTGTTATGTATTATTTGTTTTGTTTTGTTTTGTTTTGTTTTGTTTTGTTTTGTTTTGTTTTCCACTAGTGGAATTAAGCAATCTATGTCAGGCCAGAGAAGACAGGGAAGTTCCCCAAAACAAAAAGAGTTTCAGCAGCTGCTTGGGAATATTCTTTAAAATCTCTATCCACAGGTAGACTAGGCAGTGACAAGTGGCTCTAAACATCATAGTTATGAATCCAGGAAATGAATGAGGGAGAAGCCTTCACATATAGTTAGAGTAACAAGAGTGCATAGGGAGAAACAGTGTGAGAGAGAGAGAGAGAGAGTTAGAGTCCCCTATATTAAGGATAGACTGTGTAAAATACACCGCACTATTTTAGTGCATGGTTTTACTGACAATGATTGGAAGCTGGACTCACTGCCTTGGTTGGGAATACTGCCCTGTACAGGACAGTTGTTCAAAAGACACCAGAATATCAGGAGCAAAGTTCTGCATAGCACAAGCCATGCAAGCATCATGAAACTCTTGGGCCCAGACAGCATACTGGGCTGGGGTCAGAATGATGTCCATAAGAGAACCCCAGTCTCAGGCACACATGGACTAAGTACCACAAATTTTTTTAAGCCGATTGTAAAAGGGCTATGATGCACATGTACCTGAACTGATTTTTGCATTTTTTTTTTTTTACTATTGCAAAGAGCAGGCCTTTATAAACATATTGCCCATTTTGCCTGACAACAGGAAACAACTGGAATTTACCGGTCCTGTGGGCTTCCTTTACGTACTTTTGCATTGGGATGAGGACTTTATCAGAACTGTTCGGTGAGGTTTTTAGAGGCTGGATATCATCTCAGCCTTTTGGGGGAAGGGGAGTAACTTTTGGCTGTAAAGGCAACAAAGGCACAGTCTGACTATAGGGAGACCAAGGTTTCTCCTCCTTTTTATTTATTTATTTTTTATTTTTATTTTTATTTTTTAATATGAAATTTATTGTCAAATTGGCTTCCATACAACACCCAGTGCTCATCCCAACAGGTGCCCTCCTCAATACCCATCACCCACGCTCCCTCCCCTCCAACCCCCCCATCAACCCTCAGTTTTTTCTCCGTTTTTAAGAGTCTCTTATGGTTTGGCTCCCTCCCTCTCTAACCTCTTTTTTTTTTCCTTTCCCTTCCCCATGGTCTTCTGTTAAATTTCTCATGATCCACATAAGAGTGAAAACATGTGCTATCTGTCTTTCTCTCTATGACTTATTTCACTTAGCATCACACTCTCCAGTTCCTTCCACGTTGCTACAAAAGGCCAGATTTCATTCTTTCTCATTGCCACGTAGTATTCCATTGTGTATATAAGCCACAATTTCTTTATCCATTCATCAGTTGATGGACATTTAACCTCTTTCCATAATTTGGCTAATGTTGAAAATGCTGCTATAAACATCGGGGTGCAAGTGCCCCTATGCATCAGTACTCCTGTGTCCCTTGGGTAAATCCCTAGCAGTGCTATTGCTGGGTCATAGGGTAGGTCTATTTTTAATTTTCTGAGGAACCTCCACACTGCTTTCCAGAGTGGCTGCACCAATTTGCATTCCCACCAACAGTGCAAGAGGGTTCCAGTTTCTCCACATCCTCTCCAGCATCTATAGTCTCCTGATTTGTTCATTTTAGCCACTCTGACTGGTGTGAGGTGGTATCTGAGTGTGGTTTTGATCTGTATTTCCCTGATGAGGAGCGACATTGAGCATCTTCTCATGTGCCTGTTGGCCATCTGGATGTCTTCTGTAGAGAAGTGTATATTCATGTTTTCTGCCCATTTATTCACTGGGTTATTTGTTTTTCAGGTGTGGAGTTTGGTGAGATTTTTATAGATTTTGGATACTAGCCCATTGTCCGATATGTCATTTGCAAATATCTTTTCCCATTCCATTGGTTGCCTTTTAGTTTTGTTGATTGTTTCCTTGGCATTGCAGAAGCTTTTTATCTTCATGAGGTCCCAATAGTTCATATTTGCTTTTAATTCCCTTGCCTTTGGGGATGTGTCAAGAAGAAATTGCTGTGGCTGAGGTCAGAGAGGTTTTCCCTGCTTTTTCCTCTAGGGTTTGGACGGTTTCCTGTCTCACATTCAGATCCTTCATCCATTTTGAGTTTATTTTTGTGAATGGTGTAGAAAGTGGTCTAGTTTCATCCTTCTGCATGTGGCTGTCCAGTTCTCCCAGCACCATTTGTTAAAAAGACTGTCTTTTCTCCACTGGATATTCTTTCCTGCTTTGTCAAAGATTAGTTGGCCATACTTTTGTGGGTCCTATTCTGGAGTTCCTATTCTATTACATTGGTCTATGTGTCTGTTTTTGTGCAATACCATGCTGTCTTGATGATTACAGCTTTGTAGTAGAGCCTAAAGCCAGGGATTGTGATACCTCCCGCTTTCGTCTTCTTCTTCAATATTACTTTGGATATTCGGGGTCTTTTGTGGTTCCATATGAATTTTAGGATTGCTTGTTCTAGTTTCGAGAAGAATGCTGGTGCAATTTTGATTGGGATTGCATTGAATGTGTAGATAGCTTTGGGTAGTATTGACATTTTGACAATATTTATTCTTCCAATCCATGAGCACGGAATGTTTTTCCATTTATTTGTATCTTCTTCACTTTCCTTCATAAGTTTTCTATACTTTTCAGCATACAGATCTTTTACATCTTTGGTTAGATGTATTCCTGGGTATTTTATGATTCTTGGTGCAATTCTGAATGGGATCAGTTTCTTTATTCACCTTTCTGTTGCTTCATTATTGGTGTATAAGAATGCAACTGATTTCTGTACACTGATTTTGTATCCTGCAACTTTGCTGAATTCATTTATCAGTTCTAGCAGACTTTTGGTGGAGTCTATCGGGTTTTCCATGTATAATATCTATCGTCTGCAAAAAGTGAAAGCTTGACTCCATCTCTGCCAATTTTGATGCCTTTGATTTCCTTTTGTTGTCTGATTGCTGATGCTAGAACTTCCAACACTATGTTATCCAACAGTGGTGAGAGTGGACATCCCTGTCGTGTTCCAGATCTCATGGGGAAAGCTCTCAGTTGTTCCCCATTGAGGATATTAGCTGGGGGCTTTTCTTAAATGGCTTTTATGATGTTTAAGTATGTTACTTCTATCCCGACTTTCTTGAGGGTTTTTATTAAGAAAGGATGTTGAATTTTGTCAAATGCTTTTTCTGCATCAATTGACAGGATCGTATGGTTCTTTTCTTTTCTTTTCTTTTCTTTTCTTTTCTTTTCTTTTCCTAATGTGATGTATCACATTTATTGATTTGGGAATGTTGAACCAGCCCTGAAGCCCAGGAATAAATCCCAGTTGATCATGGTTAATAATTCTTTTTATATGCTGTTAAATTAGATTTGCTAGTATCTAATTGAGAATTTTTGCATCCATATTCATCAGGGATATTGGCTTGTAGTTCTCTTTTTTTTCTGGGTCTCTGTCTGGTTTAGGAATCAAAGTAATGCTGGCTTCATAGAATGAGTCTGGAAGGCTTCCTTCTCTTTCTATTTTTTTGGGACAGCTTGAGAAGGATAGGTATTATCTCTGCTTTAAATGTCTGGTAGAATTCCCCAATGAGGCCATCTGGTCCTGGACTCTTATTTGTTGGGAGATTTTTGATAACTGATTCAATTACTTTGCTGGTTATGGGTCTGTTCAAGTTTTCTATTTCTTCCTGTTCGAGTTTTGGAAGTGCATGGGTGCTTAGGAACTTGTCCATTTCTTCCAGGTTGTCCAGTTTGTTGGCATATGATTTTTCATAGTATCCCCTGATAATTGCTTGTATTTCTGATGGATTGGGTGTAATAGTTTCATTTTCATTCATGATTTTATCTATTAGGGTCATCTCCCTTTCTTTTTGAGAAGCCTGGCTAGAGGTTTATCAATTTTATTTTTTCAAAAAAAACAACTCTTGGTTTCTGTCATCTGATCTATAGTTTTTTGTTTTTTTTTTAGATTTTATATTGTATATTTATGCTCTGATCTTTATTATTTCTCTTCTTCTGCTGGGTTTGGGGTGTCTTTGCTGTTCTGCTTCTAGTTCCCTTAGGTATGCTATTAGATTTTGTATTTGGGATTTTTCTAGTTTCTTGAGATAGGCCTGGATTACAATGTATTTTCCTTTCAAGACTGCCTTTGTTGCATCCCAAGGCTTTTGGATTGTTGTATTTTCATTTCATTTGTTTCCATATATTTTTTTCATTTCTTCTCTAATTGCCTGTTTGACCCATTCATTCTTTAGTAGGGTATTCTTTACCCTCCATGCTTTTGAATGTATTCCAGAATTTTTTTCTGTGGCGATTTCAAGTTTCATAGCATTGTGGTCTGAAAGTGTGCATGGTATGATCTCAATTATTTATAGTTATGAAGGGCTGTTTTGTGACCCAGTGTGTGATCTATCTTGGAGAATGTTCCATGTGCACTCGAAAAGAAAGTATATTCCGTTTCTTTGGGATGCAGAGTACTAAATATATCTGTCAAGCCCATCTGATCCAATGTATCATTCAAGGCCCTTGTTTCTTTATTGATCCTGTGTCTAGATGATCTATGTATCGTTGTAAGTGGAGTATTAAAGTCACCTGCAATTGCCACATTCTTATCAATAAAGTTGCTTATGTTTGTGATCATTTTATATATTTGTGGGCTTCCTTATTCGGTGCATAGACATTTATAATTGTTAGCTCTTCCTGATGGATAGACCCTGTAATTATCATAAAATGCCCCTCTTCATCTCTTGTTACAGCCTTCAATTTAAAGTCTGGTTTGTCTGATATAAGTATGGCTACTCCAGCTTTCTTTAAACTTCCAGTAGCATGATAGTTCTCCATCCCCTCACTCTCAATATGAAGGTGTCGTCAGATCTAAATTGAGTCTCTTGTAGATTGCAAATAGATAGGTCTTTTTTTTTATCCATTCTGATAGCCTATGTCTTTTGTTGGAGCATTTAGTCCATTTACATTCAGTGTTATTATTGAAAGATATGGATTTAGAGACATTGTGATGTCTGTAGGTTTCATGCTTGTAGTGGTGTCTCTGGTACTTTGTGGTCCTCACAACATTTCACTCACAAAATCCCTCTTAGGATCTCTTGTAGGGCTGGTTTACTGGTGTTGAATTTCTTCAGTTTGTGTTTGTTTGGGAAGACCTTTATCTCTCCTTCTATTCTGAATTACAGACTTGCTCGACAAAGGATTCTCAGCTGCATATTTTTTCTGTTCATCACATTCAAGATTTCCTGCCATTCCTTTCTGGCCTGCCAAGTGTCAGTAAATAGGTGTTCCATTAGTCTTATGTGTCTCCCTTTATTTTTTTTTATTTTTTTATTTTTTTTCCAACGTTTATTTATTTTTGGGACAGAGAGAGACAGAGCATGAACGGGGGAGGGGCAGAGAGAGAGGGAGACACAGAATCGGAAACAGGCTCCAGGCTCTGAGCCATCAGCCCAGAGCCCGACGCGGGGCTCGAACTCACGGACCGCGAGATCGTGACCTGGCTGAAGCCGGACGCTTAACCAACTCGCCACCCAGGCGCCCCTTTTTCTTTTTTTTTTTTTTTTAATTTTTTTTTATGTGTCTCCCTTTAGAAGTTATAGCCTGTTTATCTCTAGCTGCTTTGAGAATTTTCTCTTTATCCTTGTATTTTGCCAGTTTCACTATGATACATCATGCGGAAGATGAATTCAAGTTACGTCTGAAGGGAGTTCTCTGTGCTTCTTGGATTTCAATGCCTTTTTCATTCCCCAGATCAGGGAAGTTCTCAGCTATGATTTGTTCAAGTACACCTTCAGCCACTTTCTCTTTCTCTTCCTCTTCTGGTATTCCTATTATATGGATATTGTTCCGTTTGATTGCATCACTTAGTTCTCTAATTCTCCCCTCATACTCCTGGATTTTTCCATTTCTCTTTTTCTCAGCTTCCTCTTTTTCCAAAGTTTTATCTTCTAATTCACCTATTCTCTCCTCTGTCTCTTCAATCCTAGCTGTGGTCGCCTCCATTTTATTTTGCACCTCATTTATAGCATTTTTTAATTCCTCATGACTACTTTTTAGTCTCTTGATCTCTGTAGCAATAGATTCTCTGCTATCTTCTATGCTTTTATCAAGCCCAGCAATTAATTTTATGACTATTATTCTAAATTCTTCTTCCGTTATATTGCTTAAATCGTTTTTGATCAATTCATTAGCTGTCACTACTTCCTGTTATTTCTTCTGAGGAGAGTTCTTCTGTTTCATAATTTTGGGCAGTGCCTCAGGTGGCGCCAAACTCCAGGGCACTTCCCCTGTGCTGTCTTGAGTAACTTGTGTTGGTGGGCTGACCACAATCAGACCTGATGTCTGTCCCCAGCCCACTTCTGGGGCCATAGTCAGAGTGCTTTCTACCTTATCTTACCGTCTCCAAGGCGCAGGACCCACTGTGGAGTGGTGTTGCCCCTGTCTGGGCTACTTACACACTGCCAGGCTTGTGGTGCTGCTTTGATGGGATCTGGCATATTAGCCGGGGTGGATCTGCAAGGTTCACAGAGTTGGGAGGGGCAGCATTAGTTAGCTTTGTGTTGGTGGTCTCCTGGGGGAGGGGCCCTGCAGCACCAGGAGGGAGGCAGACCTGTTGGAGGGATGGATCCGCAGAAGACAGCGTTGGCTGTTTGCGAGGTGCCAGTTAGTGACAGGAACTGGTTCCCTTTGGGATTTCAGCTAGAGGATAGGAGAGAGAGATGCTGCTTGCCAGTGCCTTTGTTCCCCGCCAAGCTGAGCTCTGTCTTCCAGGGCTCAACACCTCTCCCTCCCAGTGTCCTCTTGCCCTCCCATTCTCCAAGCAGAGCTGTTGACTTATAACCTTCCAGATGTTAAGTCCCTCTTGCTGTCAGAACTCACGGAGTCTGGCCCCTCTGCTTTTGCAAGCTAGACTCAGTGATTCTGCCTTGCTGGGTGGGCTGCCCCTCCACCATCCCGGCTTCCTGCCACCAGTCCATGTAGCATGCACTGCCTCTCCAGCCTTCCTACCCTCTTCTGTGGATCTCCTGTCTATGCTTGGCTCTGGAAAGTCCACTCTGCTAGTCTTCTGGTGGTTTTCTGGGTTATTTAGGCAGATGTGGGTGGAATCTAAGTGATCAGCAGGACGAGGTGAGCCCAGCGTCCTCCTACGCTGCCATCTTCCTTCTGCCCCTCTCCTCCTTTTTATATAACTCTATGTCTTCATGTACACCAGATGAGTGCAAGAGGAGACAGGCAGTGCAGACCATGGACGAGGTGAGGATTACCTCAGAGGGGACATTAGCTCCTTTATAATGTCTGTCCTTCAATGTTTTCTCTACTCATTCCCGCACGTCAAGATTATAAGTTCCTTGTTCTGGGAACCAAGGGCAATTTTGTTGGATGGCCAGTAATTTAAGGAGAGCCTTATTATTTAGAGTATTCCCTGCTGTCTCTCCTAGTGACTGAAGAATTCGAATACAGTGCTGTTTTTTAGGGGCTAGGGAGTTTCCCATGATAGATCTCTCAAAAAATTCGGTGGCAAAGAATCCTAATATAGTTTCACTTTATCCATTACCTCATCAGGTAGAGACTATACCCAGTGCGTTTCCCTTCTTTTATTTTTTATTGAAGCTCCTTAATCATTCTTTGGCATCCTGTAGTCTTTGTGTTGAACCTCCTGGCCACATCAGCTCCTTGTCCACGTCAGCCTGTAGTCCCTTTTCCTTCTATCATGTCGGGTCACCATCTGTCATAGACTGTGGGTCTAAAATTCTCTCTTGTCCAGCAAGAGAGCAGATTCAGGATTAAAATGTGAGAGGTGGCTAATGTCTGAGAGAGGACAAGAACTCTTAATAAGAGTCCTTGCTCTGTATTTATTAATATCAGAAGGCCTACAAACGTGGTGGGCATGCACAAAGAGACAATAAATCTGTGAACACTAACTCATGGGCATGAGGAAAACGGGGTTTTGAAGATACATGGTGTTAGGGGGTTGGGTCAATATAAACCAAACTCCTGGTGCCAGACAGGTGAATGTTAAAGGCAGATATGAGGCACCATGTCTGTTTATCTCAGCCAGCCTAGGGGATAAGACAGATAGAGTGTGTAACCTCAGTGTCAAAGAGGCACTTTTCTTTTGCTAATCAGCTCTGCTCTGGGCAGCTCCCCACCACAGGGGACTATATCCCTATTTACCTGTTTACCTAATTTGGTCCTTCCTTCCTGTGAAAGCAGCTTTCTGCTATAGTACTAAATTGGGGGGGGGTGTTTTCACCCTGAATACCTAATCTTGCTTATCTCATATAACTTTGTATTGTGGCTTTTGCTCCACCCTCTCTATTCTGGGGTTCTTTGCCTCTACCGCTATCCTGGGGGTCTTTGCCACCCCCCCACTCTATCCTTATATGCCTAATCTTGTTTACCCAAGCTTGGGTGTGAGCATCCTATGGCTTTGTAATTATTTATGCCTTGTTAACCCATTAATGCAATCTCAGGGAATTCCTAAGCTTATATCCCACATTAGGATAGTTCTATTTTTAACTTTTTGAATAATCTCCATATTGTTTTCCAGAGTGCCTGCACCCATTTGCATTCCACCTACAGTGCAACATGGTTCCCCTTTCTCCACATCCTTGCCAACACTTGTTTCTTTTCTTGTTAATTTTAGCTATGCTGACAGGTGTGAGGTGTTATCTCATCATGGTTCTAATTTGCATTTCCTAATTATGGGTTATGTTAAGCACCTTAGACGTGTCTGTTAGCCATCTGGAGGTCTTCTTTGGAAAAATGTTTATTCATGTATTCTTCCCATTTCATAACTGGATTATTTGTTTCTTGGGTGTTGAGTTTGATAAGTTATTTGTAGATTTTACATACTAACCCTTAACCCATAGCCAAACTTATCAAAAAGAAAAGATAAAAGACCCAAATAAATAAAATCATGAATGGAAGAAAAGAGATCTCAACTAATACCATGGAAATACAAACAATTATAAGAGAATATTACAAAAGATTATATGCCAACAAACTGGGCAATTTGGAGGTAATGGACAAATTCCTTGAAACATACAAAGTACCAAATTGAAACAGGAATAAATAGATAATTTGAATAGACTCATACATGGTAGAGAAATCGAATCAGTAATCAAAAATCTCCCAACAAACAAAAGTCCAGGGCCAGATGGCTTCCCAGGGGAATTCTACCAGATTTTTAAAGATGATTTAATGTCTATCCTTTTCAAACTGTTTCAAAAAAATAGAAATGTAAAGAAAACATCCAAACTCATTCTATGAGGCCAGCATTACCTTGATTCAAAATCAGAAAAGACCCCACTGTAATGGAGAATTACAGGCCAATATTCCTGATGAATAAGGATGCAAAAATTCTAAATAAGATACTAGCAAATTGAATCCACAGTACATTAAAATAATTACTCACCATGATCAATTGGGATTTATTCCTGGGCTGCAGAGTTGGTTTAATATTTGCAAATCAATCAACATGTTCCACCACATTAATTAAAAAAAGGATAAAAACTATAAGGTCCTCTCAATCAAAACAGAAAAACATTTGATAAAACACAGCATCCATTTTTTATAAAAACCCTCAACAAAATAGTAATAGAAAGAACTTACCTCAACATCATTTAGGCCATACATGAAAGACCCAAGGCTAATAACATCCTTAATGGGGAAGAATTGAAAGCTTTTCTACTATGATCAGGAACAAAACAGGGATGTTTGCTCTTGCCATTACTCTTTGACATAGTACTGGAAGTCTTAGCCTTAGCAATCAGACAAGAAAAAAAAATAAAAGGCATCCAAATTGGCAAGGAAGAAATCAAAATTTCACTATTTGCAGACAATATGATACTCTGTGTAGAAAACCCAAAAGATTCCACCGAAAAATTGCTACAACTAATATTTTAATTCAACAAATTTGCAGGATAAAAAATAAACATACAGAAATCTGTTGCATTTTTATACATCAATAATGAAGCATCAGAAAAAGAAATCAAGGAATCAATCCCATTTACAATTGCACTAAAAACCATAAGATACATAGGAACAAAACTAACCAAAGTGGTGAAAGATCTATACTCTGAAAACTATAGAATATTTATGAAAGAAATTGAATAGGACACAAAGAAATGTAAAAACATTCCATGCTCATGGATTGGAAAACATTGTTAATTGTTTATATTAACCAAAGCAATCTACGTATTTAATTAAATCCCTATCAAAATAACACCAACATTTTTTTGACAGAGGTAACAGCAAAAAATTTTAAAATTAATATGGAAACAGGAAAGACCCAGATAGTCATAGCAATCCTGAAAAAGGAAAGCCAAATTGGAGGCATCATGATTCCAGACTTCAAGCTACATTACAAAGCTATAGTCATCAAGACAATATGGCGCTGACACAAAAACAGACACATTGATCAATGGACCAGAAAAGAAAACCAAAAAATGTACCACAACTATATCATCAACCAGTCTTTTACAAAGCAGGAAAGAATATCCAATGGACTAAAGACAGTCTCTTCAACAAATGGTGTTGGGAAAACTGGACAGCAACACGCAGAAGAATGACTGGACCACTTTCTTACACCATGCACAAAAATAAAATCACAATGCACAAAAGACCTAAATGTGAGTCAGGAAACCATCAAAATCCTAGAGGGTCCAGTAACCTCTTTGACATCAGCCATACTAGCTTATTAGTAGTCATGTCACCAAATGTAAGAGAAACAAAAACAAACATGAAGTATTGGTACTTCATCAAGATAAAAAGCTTCTGCACAGCGAAAAAAAAAACATCAACAAAACTAAAAGGTAGGCTACAGAATGGGAGAAGATATTTGCAAATAACACATATTTTCTATATATATTGTATCTTACAGGACTGTAATATATTGATTGATACTATAATTCTGTATCATCTGTTTACAAGATGAATCATCTGTCAGTATTTACATCAATATTGATACAAAATACTCTAACATTAGATATAAAGTTACAAAGGTAATGTGAAAAAGAAATTCAAATTTATTTACAGATATAACAATTCATGCACTGAGAATGAAGAAGCAGCAATATGACTGCTTTATGGTATCCTGGAGTAATCAATAAAAATACTTCATAGTAGCCTAGTCTATACACTAATGAATTAATCATTATAAAATTTTTATTGCTTAAAATATTATAGTCATATTCATAATACAGTATTAGAAACACTGTTAATGTTTTTAAAAAACACTTACCTATGATGATAGGCTAACACAAAATTTCTCCCATTATGAGGGATAGAGACATACTGTATGATAATGTATTTCTTTGAAAGCAAAATTATAAAATGGCAAAAGAACTAACACATTGTTAATTTTATTTTATATATCACTAACCTTATGCTTATGTAAGCATAAGGTTACCCACTTCCATACAACTCTTCCACATGATGTTCTGCATGATGAATAGTTAGGCGATGATGATTTTGATGACATAAAAACATCTCATGCAGTTCTTGCCACATGGCTATGATATATGTGCATGAAGACATACACAACAGATACATTTATTAACTGCATGGCATGATGATTATTTAATATTCATTCACTGGAAGTGGATCATCAAAAATGTCTTTATATTCATCATCTTCACATTTTCTAAGTTAAGGAGGAAGAGGAAGAAAAAGTGTTTTGCTGTCTCAGGAGTGGCAGAGCCAGAAGAGGTGGAAGAGTTGGAAGTAAACTTGCTGAAATACAGCACAGTTTCTGTATGATGTTTTTGCTTTTTCATTTCTTTAAAAACATTTCTGTATAGTACCAGTACTTCTTACACCATTTGCTTTAGTTTCAGTTCCCATATCAAAGAAGGGTCCATGACATAAAATAAGTTAAAAGCTCTCTTGAATAATCAGAACTCTTCTGCCAGATTGTTTAATGTTAATTTGGTTTCTGGGACTGTTTCTTCAATATCTTCTTTCTCTTCCTCATTATCTAGCACTGATTCAGAATTACACAACTCCATCAACTAATCTGTTAATTCCTCTGGTGTGGTATGTATTAGCTCTTGAAATTCTCCAAGATTCAAATCTTGCATCCCTTTAGCACCACTTTTGTGCCATATCCACAATTTCTTTCATTATTTCCTTGATTGTCTCTGTTGTAAATCCTGTGAAGTCATACACAACAGCTGGACATGATTTTCTCCACGGGAATTTGTTTTGGACTTGATGGTTTTCACTGCATTTTCTATAACAATGATATCCTCTTCAGTGGTGTAATCCTTCCAGACTTTCATGATCTCTCTACTGGGATTTTATTCCATAGCATTGACATAGTATTGACTTGCTATAAGGTACTGTGCATAATAAACATTAAAGGTCCTTATGACCCCCTGATCTGGAGGCTGAATTACAGATGTGTTTGGAGGAAAGCAGACCACTTTGATGTTTTCAGTGTTGAACTCATGGGATTTGGGGTGGTCAGGAGCATTTCCCAATATCAAAAGAACTTTAAAAGGTATTCCATGTCAAGGTACTTCCTGATTTCAGGGACAAAACATCAATGAAAGCAATCTGAAGAAAGGATTCTCATTGTCCAGACCTTCTTGTACAATGAAAAAATTGGCATGGAGTGTTTACCTTTTCTCTTCAAGGTTCAGAGGTTAGTAGCTTTAGAGATAAAAGCAGTCCTCATCATAAACCTGACTGCATTTGCACAAACCAGTAGAGTTAGTCCATTCTTTCTTGCCTTAAATCTTGGTGTTTGCTTCTCTTTCTTACAACTAAATGTCCATTGTGGTGTTTTTCTCTCAGAATAGAGCATTTATGTCTGCATTAAAAACCAATTCAGACAGATATCCTTTCTCCTCAATAATTTTGTTAATGGCATCTGGAAACTTGTGTGTTGCCTCTTGGCTGACAGAAGCTGCTTCTCTTGTTATCTTGATATTTTTTAAGCCAAAACTTTTTCTAACATTATCAAATCATCTTTTGCTGCCATTATTTTAACCAGCTTTATCTCCGTTATCTTCCTTTTGCTTTAACTTGTCATATAATGACTTCACTTTTTCTAGAATCATATTAAGGTCTATAAATATGCCTTTCTTACAGCAATGTTGCACTCACATAAAGCTGCATTTTCAGTATGAGATTAAAGCCATTTTGCAAAAAGTGCAAAATGCTGGCATAGGTGCAGTGATGGCTTCATTAATTTATTTTTCTTTCATTACAATGGTCTTTATACTGGATTCATTTATCCTGCAATGGTGGGCGACTACAGCTACAGACATCAAGCTATAGTATATACCAATAAATTCAACATTTTTTTGGTAACGTCATGACTTTTCTCTGCTTCTTGGGAGCACTTCCAGCAGTATGAGTAGCACTTCATATGGGTCTCATGGTGTTATTCAAGGTTTATGGTATGGCATTAAACACAATGAAAAATATGCAAGAACCATGAGATCACTTCTTACTGTTATATACAATTTCTGCAGAAACAAACTATGTATGTTGAGATGATTTAGCATCACAAGACATTTTAAGCTTAATACTTGCAACACTTGAGTTCACCTCAATTAGCAACAAAAGGTGACTACAAAATTATCACAGTACTACAGTAAGTATTATAGTCAATTTTATGCAGTTATTATTTAATAATGCATCTTTACATTTTTTTTACATTTCTCTTGACTGCTAATGACACCATGTATGACCTCTATTTGTGTGTGTAATCTTTGATAAATTTTAACTTTTTATAATAGATTTGTTTATATTTTATGGTAGTAATAAAATATATTAGAATATACATATATTTTAATCATTCATGGTATCTCTAAATTTTTAAATTTTTTTCAATATTTCTAGCATATGTGATTTGTCTGTTTTTTCAAATGGTTGCAAATCTCCAAAAAATTTTCCAATATATTTATTGAAAAAAATTATTGTGTAAATGCAGTATAAACCCATTTTATTCAAAGGTCATTTCTATACAATAATATAGATAGATACATGTAAACATCATACATACATATAGCTATATACATGTATGTGTATGTGTATATACAGAAAGGAAATAAAAAAAGTACAACAGAATATTGACCAGAATTACCTCCGAGAAGAGTGGGAGCAGTTTGCAGTAGGTGGTAGTAGCACAATGGGAATAGCTCAAATTTATTGTACTTCTTTTTAATCTTTTTTGAAACAGAAAGACAGAATGTGAGTGGGGGAGGGTCAGAGAGAGAGAGGGAGACAGAATCTGAAGCTGTCTCCAGGCTCTGAGCTGTCAGCACAGAGCCCGGCGGCAGGGCTCAAACTCACAAACCATGAGATCATGACCAGAGCGAAGTGGGATGCTTAATCGACTGAGCCACCCACGTACCCCTTTTCTTTTATTTAGTTTTAATTTTTTTATGTTTATTTATTTTTGAAGGAGATAGAGACAGAATTTGAGCAGGGAAGGGCAGAAAGGGGAGACACAGAATCCAAAATGGGCTCCAGGCTCTGAGATGTCAGCACAGAGCCCAAGGTGGGGCTCAAACTCTTGAGCCATCAGATCATGACCTGAGATGAAGTCGCATGCTTGACCGACTGATCCACCCGGGCACCCCGGAATTTAATGTACTTCTGTGTACAAATGACTATTGTTTAAATTTGTCCATTGAGAATATTTTAATAAAGTTATTAGTTAACAAAAATAAATGATAATGTGGATTTTATCATAACAGATTCTTATTTACCTTTATACTAAGATTTTAATAAGAGCCTTTGAACTCTTGAGTGATGAGTGCTTAAATACAAAGTGATACATCAATGACCCTTTAAAGAAGTTCAGTGTGGAAAATAGAAGATAAGGATGATGGTCACTTGGCTTATAATTAATAACCTCCTTAAAATTTTATTGAAATACTTGAATCTAATGAAAATTCCTATCCTTATTTTATTATAGTTGTATCACACCATTAGTCTGCTAAAGAATTTCTCAGACTTAACTCTGCTTCTTTGTCTTTTCGAAAGAGAAAAAAAAACTTTGTGAAAGGCAAAGATTATAGAAACTGTCATGCTACCAATTTAAATGCAGAGTTGAATTTTTCTAGGGTTTATTTTATTTTACCATTGCAGTATCACGTATGCATCGAATGCATGTATGCATCGAACTATCTGATGGAACATGTATAAAATGTTTGATATTAGGCAAAAAATTTGGAATTTAGTAATTAAGTTTTTTGATAACAGTGCAGTTATATTTTTATGGCTATTCAAATAATTTTCGGAAATAGCTGAAAATTACATTTATAGATACAGGTATAAAGTAATGCCCAAATCATGGATAATAACCCACTTAACTTGTGTTTCAGAGTTTTCAAGTAAATTTCTGATCATTCATATGTACAAATTGTGAATAAGAAAATATATATATATATAACTTTATTTAAAATAACTTGTCTATTAAGATGAAATAAGTAGCATTATATTTTAAAGATTAACACCCTAATGTATTCATTGTTTCCAAAATGGTTGACTATTATTCATAATATTAAGTTAAAATAGTTTTAAAATGTTGAATTATTTCTATGTGCAAGTTACCATTTCGAGCACTGTGTAAAATAGGAGATAGTATCTCACCCAGAAGACCCTATTATAATAAGAAGGTAGAAAATAAATATGAAAAAATAAATAATCATACTATTGAGTTAAGATAGCTTAGGTTTTTTTTTTTTTTTTTTTTTTTTTTTGCAGAAAGCAAACAACTGAGATATCCAACAAAGATTTGATAAGTCACAATTTTAAGTGATTTTTGGAAACATTATCCATGAGGATGGTAAAGAAAGAAGGAATAGCATGAATGAAGTCACAGACAACTAATGAAGTATGTTTAAGGAAAAACAAATGTCATTGTATATATGTCCTGTAGTATGTGATTGTGTGCTTGTGTGTGTTAGTGTGTGGTATGTAATTTCATGTAGGAAATGGAAAGTGTGTTACAAGAATGTGAGGAAGAAAATACAGTAAAATGGGACATCTGGGTGGCTCAGTTGGTTAAGTGTCTGACTCTTGATTTCTGTTCAGGTCATGATCTTACAGTTCATGGGTTCAAGCCCACATCAGGCTCTGCACTGACAGTACAGAGCCTGTTTGCAATTCTCTCTCTATCCCTCTCTCTCTGCCCCTCCTTTGCTCACACTTTTTCTCTATGTCAAAATAAATAAACAAAAATTAAAAAAAATATAAATATAGTGAAATTGTGTTGTTCTTGTTGTTTACACCATGCTAAGAGAAAAAAATATATATAGGAAAAAATGGTGAAGTGTTTCAACTATAGATTGTTACAATAATGAATTTGGGATTTAGAAGGAATACTGATGGCAGAAAAGAAAACAGATTTATTATGACATTTTTTAGTTAAGAAGACCAGTTTGAGGCCTACTCCAAAAACCAAAGCAAGAGTTTAAAAGAGGGGGTACATATGGAGTTATATGTGAGAAAAATTAATAGGGCATGGTACTTTGAAATTCCAAAATTATTTTTTAATAATTCCATATTACTATGATGAGGAATTCTTGGGAATAGTAAATAAAAGACAAGAACATTAAATGACTGCCCATGAGTTCATTTTTAAACTTATTTTTTAATTTTTTATTTGAGTATATTTGATGCACAATGTTACATTTGTTTCAGGTGTACAACATAGTGATTCAACAAGTTTATACATTATGATATGCTCACCACAAATGTCACCATACAACACTACTACAATATCATTGACTATATTCCTTATGCTGTGCCTTTTATTTACATGATTTATTCATTCCATTACTAGAAACCCATATCTCTCACTCTCCTTTACACATTTTGTCTTCCCACTCCCCTCTCCCTCGTCAACCTCAGTTTTTTTCTATTTATAGGTCTGATTCTGTTTTTGTTTGTTTATTCATTTTTAAGGTTCCACATATAAGTAAAATCATATGGTAATTGTCCTCTGACTTATAATAACCTGTAGGTTCACCCATGTTTTCTCAAATGGCACTCTCATCCTTTTTTATGGCTGTGTAATATTTTATGGCTGTGTAATATTTATCACATCATTCTTATCCATTTTTCTATCAATGGACACTTTGATTGCTTCCATATCTTGGTTATTATAAATAATGTTGAATTGAATGTAGGGATGCATACACCTTTCTGAATCAGTGTTTTTATTTTTGAGGGGTAAATACTCATTCGGTGAATTATTTAATAATATGTTATTTTTATTTTTAATTGTTTGGGGAACTTCCATACTCTTTTCCACATTGGCCTTAGCAACATTTTTCTACATATGCCTCCTAAGGCAAGGGAAACAAAAGCAAAAATAAATTATTGGAAATACATCAAAACAAAAAAAGTACAACTTTGCACAAAAAAGGAAATCATCGTCAAAACAAAAAGGCAACCTACGAAATGGAAGAAGATATTTGCAAATGATATACCTGATAAAGAATTAATAACTGAAATATACACACTTAAGAAAAACCTTATACAACTAAATTAAAAAAAATCTGAGTTAAAAAATGGTTAGAGGTCTTGAACAGATGTTTTTCCAAAGAAGACCTACAGATTGCCAATTGCCAACAGGTACATGAAAAGATGGTCATCACTAATCATCAGGGAAATGCAAATCAAAACTACAATGAGATATCACCTCACATCTGTCAGAATGGTTAAAATAAAAATTACAGATCAGAAATAACTCTTGGTGAGCATGGGTTCATTTTTTTAAGCACAGAATTACAAGTAACAAAAAGTATAAACTTAAGTCATTTTTTTCATTTGTTTATAATTAATAGACTTCATATTCTAAAGTAGTTTTTAGTTTACAGAGAACATACAGAGTCCCAGTATACTCTCATTTCTACCTCCCAAAACTAATTTTGCATTAGTGTAACATTATTGAGATGATAATATGTAACTAAAGTCTATAGTTTACATTAGAATTTACTTTATGTGTTGTGCATTCTATAAGTTTTGAAAAATGTATAAGATGTATGCACCAATACAGTATCATACAGAATAGTTTCACTGCCCTAAAAATCTCTTGTTCACCAACTACTCATTCCTTCCTTTCTCTCCCCACCTGCAACATCTAGCAACCACTGATCTTATTACTGTCTCAATAGTTTCTCCTTTCCCAGAATGTCATATAGTTGGAATCATATAGTATGTAGCCTTCTTTCATATTGGATTATTTCACTAGAAATATGCATTTATGGATCCTCCATATCTATTCATAGCTTGATAGCCACTTCTTTTTAGCTATGAGTAATATTCTATTTCCTGGATGTATCACTGTGTGTTTATTCATTCATCTAATGAAGGGCATTTTGATGACTTCCAAATTTTGACAAATATGAGTGAAGTTGCTATAGACATTTGTGTGCAGGTTTGTGTGTGTATATGTAAGTTTTCATCTCATTGGGTAAATATCAAGTAGTGCAATTGCTGGATTGAGTGGTATGGATATATTTCATTTTGTAAAAAGCTGTCAAACTGTCCTCCAAAGTGGCTGTACCATTTTGCATTCCCAATAGCAATGAATGAACATCTTTGTTGTCTTGCATTCTAACCAGCATTTGGTATTGTCAGTGTTTGGGATTTTAGCCATCCTAATGGGTTTGTAGTTGTATCTCATTGTTATTTCAGCTTGAAATTTCTTGATGTCCCTTGACATTGAACATCTTCTCATATGCTTATTTACCATCGATATATCTTCTTTGTTGAGGGAAGTTTCATATCTTTTGCCCATTTCTAAACAAGATGTTTGTTTTCTTATTAAGTTTTGTGAGTATTTTTTTTGTATGTCAGGAGAATATAAAAGAGCACCTGTTTAGTCTTGATGTATTCAAGATTTCTGACTGAAACTAATAACATAATTAATTTACGTCACCAAACCTGCCAACAAATCTTGCATTACAAAGTATATGAAAGGGGTTAGAAGGCTTAATATGAAAAAATGGTCCTAATTTTCATGAAAAGGAAACGTCTCTTGGTTACATGTCTCTTGATTTTAGTAAAATTACAAAATAGATTATTAAATAAGTTATTGATAATTACAAAATGAGACAAATGAGCACTAACCATTACAATCATTTGTAGTTTGACTGGGATGTTAGACTAATACATCAGGGAACTATATCAGTAGATATAGTATTTCTATTTTATCAAGTCTCATTGTGTCCTTCTTGGAAAAAAATGGAAAGATCTGGGCTAGCTGATAATACAGTTAAGCTAAACTCTAACTAGTTGAACAACCTCATACAGTGCTGATTTTTGAGTCTCTATCAACCTAGAGTATATTCACTGTTATCATTCCATAGACATCTCTCCTGTTAATAATATATAGCAGATCTTAAGAAGAATATTGATTGCATTCAGTTATAATTTGTAACATTAGGATGAAAAGAAGCCTTAGTATGTTAGAATCAAAAATGTCTTTTCATAGGCTAGAGCATTAGGTGACTGTAACCAAATGAATTATTAGATGTATAGGGAAAGTCCTAAGTTATATCAATAATTTTTATTTGTATGGTTGAAATCATAGTTGAAAACCTGATTATATTTTATCTAAAAATAAAACGCTGTTGGAGTACACATTTTGCTGATTCACATATTTGAAAAATATTGTGAGTACCTAAAGATATAAATGGCCAGGGACATAAATTATGCTTAAAAAGAAGAAATATCTATCAATTAGAGCTACTTTAAATTGGACTAAGCTACTTTGAATAGCTGTATGTTCAGTAAAATAGGCAGTATTAAAGCAGAAGCTAGAAAACCATCTATTATTGTATATGCAAGAATTTCAATTATTCAATGGGGGATTCAATTAACCATTAAAGCATCTTTTGACTGCAATTGACTTGACAGTATTTTTAAAGTATGCAATTTTCTGTTGGAAAATCTACTCAAAATACTGTGCAATGCATATTCATAACATGTAAAATCTTACCCACTTTGTTCTCATCACTGATTTCTTACTATATCTCCATAGTTGCATATTAACCACACACTGGCATAGTCAGGCAAAATCAGTTTCTTGTTATTCTCTAGTAGAAAAAAAAATACTTTATTAATATTGTAGTATTTTATTTTCATTGTTTGTCCCAGTATTTTTATGTGGTACAATGATTAATTGTCTGGCTGTTTTATTTTGTATTAGCCTAGACATTGCTGTTTAGTAATATAATGGCTTACACTTTAATAATTATAATCTTATTCATTGGGATGGAAATACATTTGCATGCTGACACCAAATGAAAGACAAACAAGTTTGTTTAAAGGCTGAACTGGAAACAAACAGTAAGTGTAAAGTCAATAATTAGAATTATTACTTCCATGCCACGAGGATTTATTTTTATTGACAGTAGCTCTAGACCTAGTTGATGATTCTTAGAAAAATAATTTTCTATTTTCTGAAACACATGTTGTCATAATTTACCTTGGCAACCTCTTAATCCTCTAGGAACCACAGATTAAAACCCATTAGTGAAAAACTGTGCCTATGTTGATATCAACTGAATAGTACATTTAACTGATGGCTGATGTCCTATTTGTGAGTATTAGCAAATTATAAAATTAGATATAATTTTTAAAAGAAGGGTATTATGCTTGTGCCTATGTATTTCTTTCTCAAATTTATAAAATATTATTTGTTGTTCTGTTAATCCTATATGATGACTAAGAATATGATGAAATTTCAAATTAAAGCTGCAAAATTTTATTTAATTTTTTTTAGATTATGACTTATAATAATGTGCCTGGCTACTGGTGCATTTTTAATGCTTCCATTAAAGTAACTTCTACTCACACTGAAAGGCATGGTGTAAGGACTGTCAGCATTTATCATGTTTATTTCTAATCTAGCTAAATACCTCTACTATTTTGTCCCCTCTGGAATGACCATAGTCTCCATCCAGGTTCTTCACTCAACAAAAAATATGTTGGAAAAATATATTGGAAAAAATTCTTCAGTGTACATTAAATTTCTATTCTCACTGATGATGCTATTGTTGAAACTGCTTGCTTGGATTATGACTTCTTATGTCCTAGTCTAATTGCTTATATCCTGATATACTTCACTTTTGTATATGACCCAACTCTAACTCTGATCTATGACACTTTCAGGTCTTACTTCCTCAACCATGTGTATTAATTTTCTATTGTCTCTGAAACAAACTACCACAAAGTTGGTCAGTTAAAACAATGCAAATATATTATCTTACAGTCTGTACTTCAAAAGTCTGGTATGGGTCTCACTCAACTAAAATCTAGATTTTGGCAAGGATGCATTCCTTTCTGGAGGTTCTAAGGCAAATCTACATTCTTCCCTTTTCCATCTGCTAGAGACTTCCTGCATTCCATGTCTCATGGCTGTTTTCCTCCATCCTCAAAAGTAGGCACAATGGGTGGAATCCTTCTCATATCACATCACCAATCTTAATTGCCCCTTAATATGTAACCTAACAAATTCACAGGTCCTGGGGATTAGGATATGGGCATCTTTGTGGGCTATTATTTTGCCTACCAGTTAAAATAAATATCTGGATTTTCCTTTCTGTAAAGATTGAATAATAGAAACTGTACTTACCTTCCCACCCGTAACAATTAAAAATTTAGACCAAATATATGAAACAATACTTGTCAGGTGGTCAAGTAGTACAGGACAGTAATTCCTAAGAAAGAAGAAACAGGCAAGATGAGCCCTGTAATTGTTCCAGCTTACTTTCTAGAAAAAGTTTACAGCTTTCAGTGCAGGGATCAGGAACCCAGAGCCTGAGATCTCTTGGAGTTAAGGAGATAAAGTTGCAAGTATAGGAAGACTAAAGTCTTCACAAGACAGAATAACAGAGTGCTGCACAGGCAGACAGATCCCAATATAAGATAGTCTCCCTCAACTCTTTCTGCTGAATACTGTTTAGTACATGCATGTGAGGAATGTACCTGAGGCCAAAGAAACAAACAGCCAAAAAGAGAATCAAAAAGAGCCCAAAAAGGGAAACAATACTATTACCTCAGCTTCAGGAATAATTCATGTTCCCACAAGCCAGAGTTGGAAATCTCATAATGTGTGGGGCATCAGAAAGAATACTCAGGAGGGTATTGTTTCAGTAGGGAGGCAAAATTATTCCTAGAATAAAGACTACTCTGGTCTTATCTAATAAACTTAAATCAAATCCCCAAATGATAAACTATTTCCAAGTAAAATCATTGTGCCAAAAAACCTTAAACAATATTTATGGGAATAGAATGGTATCCAGGATTCAACAGCAAAGCAAAATCAGAGTGTCTGACATTCAATAAAAAGTTACAATGCATAAATAGAAACAGGAAGATATTATACCAAAAAGAGAAAAATAACTTAGTAGAAACAGTCTAAGAAAGGTGGAAATGATATAATTAATATATAAAAACATTAAAATGATTAGCATGGCTATATTCCATATGTTCAAGAAGTTAGGAGAAAATTGAATGTGTTAAGTAGATACACGAATTATATAAAAGTACCCAAATTAAACTTCAAAAATGACAATTATAATGTATTAAATAAAAAAAAATAACTATATGGGATTATGCAGTTTAGAAAAGAAATGAAACAGGAGCTCCTGGGTGGTTCAGTCGGTTAAGTATTGACTTTGGCTCAGGTCATGATCTCACGGTTCATGAGTTTGAGCCCCAAGTCAGGCTCTGTGCTGTCAGCTCAGAGCCTGAAGCCTGATTTAGATTCTGTGTCTCCCTCTCTCTCTGCCTTTCCCCCACTCACACTCTGTCTATCTCTAAAAAATAAATTTAAAAAATTAAAAAAATTTTAGAGTACAAATGAAACAAAAATTAGTGAACTTAAAGATATAGCAATTAAAACAATTCAAAATGAAACAGCAAGGCATCAAACTATATTATAGTTTGGTTTCAAACTATATTATAAAGCTATAGTAATCAAAAAGTATGAAACTAGCATAAATATTAACACATGAACAAATGGAATAGAATTGAGAGCCCAGACATAAACCCATGCATATATATTTGAAAAGAGAGCCAAGAACACTCATTAAAGAAAAGAAAGACTCTTCAATAAATGGAGGGAAGGAAATTAGATATTCACATGTAAAAGAAAAGAACCATACCCCTATTTTACAATACTCACAAAAACTGACTCACAATGGATTGAAGATTTCAATGTAAGATCTGAAACCATAAGATTCCTAGAAAAAAACATGGGACTTGGCAATGATATTTTGGATATGACACCAAAAGCAAAGGAAACAAAAGTATAATTAAGTGGAACCACATCAAACTAAAACACTTTTGCATAGCAAAATAAATTATCAATAAAAAGAAAAGACAGGGGCGCCTGGGTGGCGCAGTCGGTTAAGCGTCTGACTTCAGCCAGGTCACGATCTCGCGGTCCGTGAGTTCGAGCCCCGCGTCAGGCTCTGGGCTGATGGCTCAGAGCCTGGAGCCTGTTTCCGGTTCTGTGTCTCCCTCTCTCTCTGCCCCTCCCCCGTTCATGCTCTGTCTCTCTCTGTCCCAAAAATAAATAAACGTTGAAAAAAAAATTTAAAAAGAAAAGACAACCTATGAAATGGGATAAAGTATTTGAAAATCATATATCTAATAAAGAGTTAATACACAAAATATATAAATAGCTCATACCACTTAATAACTATAAAAAACAATTAAAAATGGGCAAAGGGCCCGAATTGACACTTTTCCAAAGAATATATTCAAATATCAAACAGATACGTGAAAAGGTGCCCCAAATCACTCATCATCAGGGAAATGCAATAAAAAACCACAATGAGATATCACCTCAGGCCTGTTAGAATTGCATTTATCAAAAAGACAGGAGATAACAAATGCAAGCAAAGAAGTGGAGAAAAGGGAATTTCTTATACATGGTTTGTGGGAGTGAAAATTGATACAGCCACTCTACAGTATGGAGGTTTCTCAAAAAATTGAAAATAGAACTGCCATATGATTCAGCAATTAATCTTGTGGGTATATACTGAAGGAAAATAAATTACTATGTTGGAAAGATATCTGCATCCTTATGCTTATAGTAGCATTATTTATAGTAGTGAAGACTTGGGAACAATCTAAGTATCCATCAATAGATGAATGGATAAAGATAATGTGAGACACACTACACACACACACACACACACACACACACACTGAAATACTATTCATCTATAAAAAGAAGGAAATCCTGCCATTTTGGACAACATAGATGGACTTTGAAGGCATTATGCTAGGTGAAATAAGCCAGAGAGAAAGAAGATGCTTTTAATAGCAAGGAGAATGTGTAAAATTACCATTTTAGATCTTGCAGAAATTTACTAGAAAAAAAATGTGGTGTGTTTTCTAGGGGAATGTTGAAGTCTCCCTTGAAATCTGTGTTCTTTTTAGAGAAGTGTCTTGAGACTCCATATTTTTTATAACTATATATACTAGTTCCTGATAGCTTTCATAACAAATTAACACATTTTTAAAACAATAAAAATATATCATAGTTCTGGAGTTCAAAAATCAAAATGGGTCAAAATGGGCTTAAATTAATATTTTAGGAGACCTGCATTGTTGTCCGGATGCTTTATGGGATTAGATTTCTAAGACTGCATAACAAACTACTAGCAATTTAGTGGATAAAAAAAAAAACCAGAAATTTATTTTCTGACATTCTGGAAACTAGAAGTCTAAAATCAACGTGTCAAAATGCAACACTCCCTTTGGAGGCTCTAGAGGAGAATCCTTCCTTGCCTCTTCCATCTTCTGGTACCTTCACATATTCTTTGGCTTGTTTCTACATCACTTCAATCTCTGCCTTCATCTTTACATTGCTTTGTCCTTTCTCCTTCTTCTCTTTTGTCTGTCACAAAGCTTCTTGTTCCTTTATTTTGTAAGAACATTTGTCATTGGGTTTGGGACTCACTCAAATAATCCAAGATGGTCTCATCTCAGGATCCGTAGCTTAATTACCTTTGAAAAGCTCCTTTTTCCAAATAAGGTAACATTCAGTTTCCGCATTATCCAGGGATTTTACATAGACCCCTCTTGGGGGGCTAACACCAAACCATTTTAGAGACAATCTATTTTCTCATCATTTTCAGCTTCCAGTGGATACCTGCATTCTTTGTTTCATGTTCATTTCCACCTTCCATGTAAGCAATGGTCAGTTGAGTCTTCCTCACATTATATTGCTCTGACTCTGACTTTCTAGCTTCCCACCTTTACAAGTAAGGATCTTTGTGGTTACATTGCCCCATTTAGATAATCCAGTACAATATTCCCCTCTCAAGGTCAGTTGATTAACAATCTTAATTCCACCTGCAGCTTTAATTACCTAATTTACTTATAGGCTCAAGGGAGTGGAAATTGGACATTTTAGGGGAACAACCATACTCCCTACCACACTATAGAAAATGTGCCCTTTGTTTATCAGAGATAAACATTTCCCCATTTTGTTTTAATTTTAGAGAGAGAAAGGACAAGCAAGGGAGAGGGGAAAGGGGGGAGATGGAGAGAGAGAGAGAGAGAGAGAGAGAGAGAGAGAGAGAGAGAATCTCAAGCAGGCTCCTTGCTCAGCAGAGCCTGATATGGGGCTCCATCCCATGACCCTGGGATCATGACCTGAGCCAAAATCAAGAGTCATACACTCAACCGACTGAACCACCCAAGTGTCCCACCCTCATATTTTAAGAAACCTTTTCCATATCCATAATAAAATAATCAGACATATTTAATTTCTAAATTATTTTCCAATATAACTCTAAAATGATGGCACAAAGTTGATGTTATTCTCTCCTCAAGAAAGCTATAGCTAAAGAATGTTTATAAGTTTAATCACATGTGGATTTCATCATATATAACTTTGTGCTCAACTTTGTTAATATTTATTCATGTATGATTTTTGTTTTTATCCTTTGAAATGAAAATAAATCAGATGTTGACTGAATTACATTCATTTAATGACATTATTTTTACTATAGTCAAATAAAAGTATTTAAATAATAATTCAGAAGACATATCAGCGGTTTTAACTATAAAATGTCCTGCAAAAGAAAAGTGAAGTTTTGTTTTATCTTGGGCTATGGAAATGGAAATGTGCTGAGCTTTGTTTATTTTGTTTGTTTTCATGCTCTCATTAATGACCTGTTGTATTTAAGCAAATGTAATCACTACTGACATTACTGTTGATTCATCATAACATTATAGCATATAGATCATATAGCATATAGATCATTAAAACATGATCTTTTTAAAGTAAAATTTGCAAATCTTCTGTACTAGGTTTACTTTAGTAGTTATGGAGGTTTTATATTCTTATTATAACATAATGGGAAATATTCTAAATTTATGCTCTGAAATATTTTTTATTGTCATTTCATGTCTTTACCAATCCAAACTATAAATTTCACTAATACTAACACTTTAACAATAATCTAAAAAAGACGTGTACAAATCAGATATCCCTATGAACAATTGCATTGAAAGCATGACAATATAAATAGACAGCTTTAAGATGTCGATTTATCAATAAAGGCACATTCCATGCCTTAATGATATCATTCCAATATGCTGGGTATCAAGTAAGTTATAAATCTGAGAAAAATTAAGTGACAACGTAATGTATGTTATTAAATATAAAACATATAGAGAAGAAAATAATAAAATAACTACAGTTAGAATTATTCAGAAATGTATTCAATAAACATATCTGTAGTATGTTATGTGTGATAGATGCTCTAATAGATCAAACAATCAAATGAATCTAATGCAGTTTGGTAAATGACACTATAAGAGACATGCAAGTTCATATATGAGGAGCTCTAATTCCTAGAACATGAAAATACTGTAGAAAATATAACCCTCCAATTTTTTTCTCAGATAATTTATATACATTAAAGAAATTATATATTAACATAGCACACTAACACAACAATAAGAACTCAGAGACTGTAAAGGATTCAGAATATAAATGCTATAGTAATTTAGAAAAGTAAAGATCATTTATGCAGTGAGATAATGGAGGAGATGTAATTTGAGCAGGGTACTGCCAAAAAAGTTAGCCTTTGGTCAGTGAAATTATAGTGTAAGAATATTATAGCCGATGAGTACAACATACAATACAGAAGCAGTAATTAAAAATAGCAGTTAAGGAGATGGGGAATAAAAGAAAGACATAGTAAACACTGAAGCAACAATTCTGTGGTAGGAAGTAGTAAATGATAAGCTTTATAAAAAGAAGTGGGCTAAGATTGTGAAGTGTTGGGGATTTGGGATTGTTCGGGTTATTTATAATGAGCTTTTGTGGTAACCAAAGAAATGCAGCCCTCAGATCTGATGCAGGGAGTGTAACTGACAGATGACCCCAGGTGCTATGTTTTAAATGCATCACCATGTTTGCACAAGGCTAGGCTTCCCAAGGGCTGCTGCCAGCAAATGACAAAGCTACAGTAATATTAAGGCAGATCCATTCCTATAAGATTTAGGACTAATCTCACAGGACAACTTTAGTCTCAGGACTCCATATCAGCCATGACCTAAATTTTCTTAAAACTGTACTGCAGTCTGACACTCTTCCTAGGTAATTCTTTTCTTACAGAGGCCAGACCTGCAGAATAGGATAATGGCACTTTCCTTCTTCTCTAGCTTCCTGTCCTTTGCTTTACCTCACAGGATTTTCTGGTAATAAAATTTCTTACCTTTATAATAACACAGCCCTTATAAATTCCTGAGCTGAAAAGTGCAAGGATGAAAATAAGATTTTATTGGAACTGTGATTGTGATGGTATATATAATGAAATAAAAAATAAAGTCCCAGAAGTATACAAATTGAGGTGGCATGGATTTATTTAATACCTATGTGATAATAGTATGGGACTCAGAGTTGGCAGCATATATAGCAAGAAAATGATAGAACATGTATGATGGAGAATTGTGTAGTACACCAATGTTTGCTCTGAATAAAAAAAAGCGACAGATATATATAAGAAATTACTTTCTTTGAAATATATAATGAACCCTTTCAAATCAGTGTAATAAGATTAATAATCTAACTTGAACACATTTTTCCCTATATGTGATTCCAAATCTTCAGCAAATATATTAACATGTACTCAGCATCAAGTAGTCACCAGAGGAATGCTAGTTAAAATTATATTGAGATAGTATTAAATACCCATCATAATAGCCAAATTTTATTTTCATTTTTATTTTTTTGAGTTTATTTATTTATTTTGAGAGAGAGAGAGAGAGAGCACAAGCAAGGGGGGGACAGAGAGAGAGAGAGAGAATCTCACACAGGTTCTGTGCTGTCAGTGCAGAGCCCAATGTGGGGCTCCATCCTACAAAGCATGAGATCATGACCTGAGTCACAATCAAGAGACAATTAACCCAATGAGCCACCCAGGTGCCTCAATAGCTCATTTTTAAAAATCATATTATACCAAGTTTTGGGGAGGGTATAAAACAACGTGACTTCTAATGTAAGTCTGATGGGAGAATAAACTGGTACATCCACTTCAGAAAAGAGTTTGGCAATAGGTACTATAGTTTACCACATGAATACTCAATAGCCACAGACTTCCATTTCATTCATATGGTGTTTATTCTCATTGTTGTATAGTTTTCATTATTTGAATATACTAAAGCTAAGTATCCATTCTACTATATGTATATAAGCATAAATTAAGTTTAAAACCAAGAACTAATTTGTGTTGCTAAAAGTCAGGATAGTGATCATCCTTGGGTGAACATACTTCAGTGATGCTAAAAATATATTTCTTGGAGCAAATGATAGTTATACATATATATACTTTGTGAAAATTCATCTACTGTATATTTATTATTTGTATATCAACTAAATATTGTATATTGTATATACAGATTGTACTTAAATATTAAGAGAAATTTTTATGGAGGTTCCTCAAAAAATTAAAAATACAACTACCCTATGACCCAGCAATTGCACTACTAGGTATTTATCCAAAGGATACAGGTATGCTGTTTCAAAAGGCACATGCACCCCATGTTTATAGCAGCACTATCAACAATAGCCAAAGTATCGAAAGAGCCCAAATGTCCATCAATGGATGAATGGATAAAGCGGACGTGGGATATATATATATATATATATATATATATAGTATTACTCGGTAATCAAAAAGAATGAAATTTTGTCATTCACAACTACGTGGATGGAACTAGAGGGTATTATGCTAAATGAAATTAGTCAGAGAAAGACAAATATCATATGACTTCACTCATATGATGACTTTAATATACAAAACAGGTGAACATAAGGGAAGGGAGCCAACAGTAATATAAAAACAGGGAGGGTGACAAAACATAAGAGAATTAAATAGGGAGGACAAAAAAAAGTTACTGGAGAGGTTGTGGGAGAGGGGATGGGCTAAATGGGTAAGGGACATTAAGAAATCTACTTCTGAAATCTTTGTTGCACTATATGCTAACTAACTTGGATGTAAATTTTAAAAAATAAATAAAATGATAGAAATATAAATTTTTAAATAAAAATAGTCTTAAAATTTTTACACATCTTGTTCTATTGATCTTACTGTATATGCCTTTACTGTTAAGAATTGATTTGTTGAATGTTTATCATTTTCTAAATTTATCAGTTTAGATAAGACTTAACTCTCCCATTAGGTAGTAAAACCTTAAGCATTAGGAGTATTTCTTGTTTAATGTTTACTTTTTTTTTATTTTGAGAGATACAGAGAGTGAACCAAGGAGGGGCAAGAAAGAGAGGGAGAGAGAGAATCCAAAGCAGACTTTGCAGACCCCAACATGGGGATCCATCTCACAAACCCGTGAGATCATGACCTGAGCCAAAATCAAAACCGACTGAGCCACCCAGGCACCCGTAGGACTATTTTTGATCTTTGTATCCACTCATGGATCTCTCCTTAAACATAAGATATGTAATTCCTAAAACCTTAGGTCATGGCTCTAATATCTCTATTTAGATATGTGTATATATGCATGAGTGTGTGTGATAAGTTGAAAATGTTATTTATTTTTTAACTTCCTGATATTATCTTCTTATCACCTTAAATTTCTATGATTATGTTTTCATTATTAAGATATTATTGTATATTGTGCTGTTCTTGTAGTGAGTACAGTATCTAGAGACTGGCACTGTTAAGAATGTGGTCTAAAAAAAAGTAGCTAATGGATGAAAATAGTAGCTTTTTTCCCCCCAACTGGACTGCTTATGTTTATTGCAGTGCTAGTGGAAGATATTCTGTATCCTCTTGGGCAATAACACCTGACATCACAAGAAAGCATGGACTGCAGCATATGATCATAATGAAACGCTGTTATTATAGGAATTAGTAAACAGTATTTCCCAAGATTAGAGCATTACATAAATTAAATTCTATAGTCATCTGCTTTATTTTAGTTGTATCTCAGAAAGGGAATAAATTTGAAATATAAAACTGAAGCACACACACACTTTTTTTCCCTGTGTTTTGGTTTGAGGGAACTGGGCAGTAATGCACTATATGTTTTCCTCAGTGTACTGAGGTGTAAGTGAAAATATGAAACAATACAACACTGTCTATTTGGGTACAACTCTGTAAGACTTTAAATATTTACCCACAGAAAGCTTACTTCCAGCCATCGTATGCAGAATATTACTGGAAGGTATTCATTGAACAGGAGAATAATAGCTAATCTAGAATTTTCCTAAAAAGTCTGCTCATATTCAAAAATAATTTTCAGCATAAGTAAATTCTATTCATTTAATTAACCTGGAGAAATGCTGAGTTTAAATTTTATTTCTGTAATCTTTTATTTTTGAAAGCCCAACCAGAGTTATGGCAGATGAAAGTAAGGTGATGTTATATTTTCTCATACCATTATTGTAAAGACTATCAGAACCTGTTTGGAAATAACAGTGAACAAACATACAAATTACATAAAAATGATAAAGTATTTTTATATGTATCAAATACAACTGCAGTGGAATTAAGATCATTAGATGTTCATGTAATTTAAGGGCCTTCCAGTTTGCAATAGACTGATGAAGACATAATATACAAATAGAATTGACTGAGGAATTACCAGTGATATATCTTCATTACTGGAATGGTAAGACCAAAAGACACCTTTTTTAATGAAAGGTTTTTTTTTTCTTTTTCTGTAAGACAAATCTTATATAGTCACTAGTTTGCTGAGAAAACCAGTAACTAGAATTTACATATGTTCGTCTAACAAATGACATAGTTCAGGGAGAAAATTAAAGATAATATGTGAGTGAGAGTAGTAGAAAGGATTGAAAGAGATCTGAAGCTTCTATTTAGTGTTTAGTAAAACTACAGGAAAAGATCCTATTTTCCTTGCTTCAAATTTAAGGATTGTTACACAGTTGTCATTACATTATTATTCAAGGAATGGCAATTGGCACTAAGGAACCATTTTCACATTTTTGCCATTAGGTTTGTTTGTTTGTTTGTTTGTTTGTTTGTTTTTTAGAAAGAGAGAGAGAGAAGGGCACCTGGGTGGCTCAATTGATTAAGCACTCAACTCTTGGTCTCAGTTCTGGTCATGATCTCACCATTAGGTTCATGGATTCGAGCCTCACATTGGGTTTTGTGTTGAGAGTGTGGAGCCTGCTTGGGATTCTCTCTCCCTCTCTCTCTCTGGCCCTCCCACGCTCTCTAAATAAATAAATAAATAAATAAATAAATAAATATTGATACTGGATTTACGAGATATGACTAATTTTTTTTTATTTCAGTAACTTAACCATTTTTTCACTTGCTAATTTGCAAAAGCCTCACTTACAGTTTATTGAGTGATTTTCTGCTGTTGAGTAAACTATGTGAAAGGGAAGTTTTTGCTGGGCAGTTTTGGGAATGAAGCCAACAGGGATGAAAGAGGCTGTCTCTCTACTCCATCATGAGTGATCTACAGGGATCCAGAGTGGTATGATGCTGAAATTGCCAGAAAACTGCTAGAAGAAGAAAATTTGGCTATCCAGGTGGACATGAGAGTGGCTCAAATAGCCCAGGATGAGGAAATTGCTAGATTTCTCATAGCTGAAGAAAGGAAAGCTTACAGGAAAGCCAAGGAGCAGGATAAATCATCTCTGGATAAAAGAAAGCAGGACCCTGATTGGAAGCCAAAAACTACTAAATTGGAACTCTCAAAGTCAAAAGAGAGTGATGATCCTCACTGTTCTAAGAATAATAAGCCAGTACAGCCACCACCACCTATCATGACAGAGGCTGAGTATTTGAATTACACTCATTTTACAAACCAGGATAATTCCACATGTCATTTCTCAAAATCAGAATCCTCTCATACAGGTCTCCATTAAAAGCAGTAAAAACCCAAGAATTTGCTTTGAAAGTGGACTCACTGTAGCAAGTATTACTGGATGATACAGAATGTATCCCATGCTCATTTTTATCCTTCTATGTTTGTATTCCTGGGATTTACCTTCAGGTGTTTTTCTGAGCATAAATAATTTTAATTCATTTAAAACGTTTTGGTTATTCCTGATCACTTGGGCAATACAAGAAAATCTAGGTTTTGAATGTTGACCACCTCTCCTGAAATATAGTATCTATAAGCTCTGTAAAATGTCATTTTTTTTTAGGTATGAAGTACTAGTATCGAGACACTAGACTTTATTTAACAATTAGAATTTTGTAGAGATAGTGATCAGAGTAAAACATAATGTTTGGATGCAATGCAGAATAAAATAATATACCAAATTTTTAAAAATAACTAAAACTAAAAATCCCTAAAATCTGTGACAGTGAGTCTGAAAGCCACTGGTACTTCACAACTGACTACCAAACCTATCAATGGTTTTAAGAACTTAATTTCCTGCATCAAATCCCATTTTTAAAAAATACCTAGAATGATGTTTATGTCTCATATCATATGTTGATATAGTCTCATTATTATAATGTTTGAAGGGATGGCTACTTTTGGAAAACATAATCCAATTTTATCTTCTTAATTATTCAATTTAGGAATTACATGTGCTTTTATTGTTTCTTAAAGTTTATTTTTCCTCAAATTGAATAGGGACGTATGAACCCTTGCATCAGTTGATGGTAGGGTACATTTCATTCACCAGCAATTATTTATCAACTACCTCCTATCTTTAGGTACCTACTATCCTTACAACTTTCTACTATCTACTATATTATTATCTACTATCATTTGAGCACTGTACAATGTCTTGGTGTTATAAGAATGTTGTGTAACATGCTTTATGCTTACAATGTTATATGAGGAACTGCAATCCCCAATCTTTAGTAACTATGAGTTCTGTTGTAATAATGATACTTGGATTAGGTAGAAGATTATTTTATTTTATCATACATAATAGTATATCATATAATGAGAATTGATTTTATTATAAACTTTATAGTTTGTTTAATACTCATAATTTCCTTCTACATACAACAATCTACATTTGTTTGCAGAGTGATAACATGAATACGTTGTGGTCAATTTTCCAATCTAGTGACTAGTGCAAGCATGGGCATGACAAATTATATTAAGTTTAGATTATTATGCATTCAACTATTCAACATAGAAGAATAAACCAGACACTATGATATCACAAGCGAAGGGTTTTAGTTTTGATCAATAAGTTGAATAAAACTTAACATATGAATAGAAATGCTGTCTGCTCCTAATTTGAATTTGATCAAGGCTAAAAAGGTAAAAGGACGTTTTGTACAAACAGAACAGATAGAAAATGACATAAATGCATGACAGCAAATGGGCTATTAGGTAATTTAAAAATATATCATTTTATTTGAGTATAAACTACATCCTATCAGGATGAGTTTGAACTTTTTCTATAAGCAGACAGGACCCAACAAAAGAGAGTTAGCAGTGGAATACATGATCAAAATTGGTTTCAGAGAGAACTTAAGTGGTAATGGGAATTATGGAATAGAGGGGAGAATGTCAGGTGTCCTGAAAATACCAATGCCCTTCTTTTGCATTGTATTTAATGCCTATTCTTCAAAGGTGACATTACTGCATTGGTATAACTGCTGGGGTATAAGTGCTTGACATTAAGCTTTTTTATTGTAATGTTAGTGCCTGATATTAAGCTTTTGACTGCCAAGGCATCCATTTCAAAGACAACTATCTTGAATAAACATATTGCCAGCTTTGTGGCACAGCTACTAATAAAACAGCTAGATAAACCAGGCTGTTTCACCCTCGTGGTACCCCTTTTGTAAGTCCTGGGTAGCCTAGATAACGGACTGCTTGAGTCACCTTGTTTTTCCTATCTTGTGCCCTAATTTTCACTCGTATGTTTTAAGTTCACCAATAAAGAGTGAACCTGTGAAACCCTAGGCACCCTTCCTTTGGACCCCAGTAAAGGCAGACCCCTCCCCCAAATCCATTCACTATTCTCTCTCTCTCTCTCTCTCTCTCTCTCTCTCTCTCTCTCTCTTTATCCCCAGGGACTTGGCCAAATGGGCTTTGGATGTACCATGTATCCTCTGGCATCTGTAAGTAACAGATCATTTTTTATTCAAAACTCTGTGTGTGTGTGTTTCCTGATGTGTGCCTTGTAATCACAATACAAACCACAAGGGCATTTTCAGCCATGGCACTGACTCTGGTTAGGAATATGCCTGTGGGGAATGCCACAGATGAGTGCTTCAGGCATTCCTAATCAATAGCATCACTATTGATAGACTAAGATAAACACAAAACAACTACTTTATAAGAAAGATGGGTTATTTAACAACTGAAGTTCTTCAGACAAAAGTCCAAAGCCTATCTTTCAAAAAGAGTATGGGGGGGGGGGGAGAGTCTGCTATGTATAATGAAATACATCAATGTATTACTTTATGATCTTATACGTGATTAGTTATATTAAATTATTTATTAGAGTCTTAATATTTCTGTTCTTCCTAAAGAGCATAACCATAATTTGTGTAATTGAAACACATTATATTCTTCTTATACATTGCCTAGTGATAGTCTTGATGAATTTACTTTCTGAATGAATTTTTACTATGACTAAATCCGCAGTGAGCTGTAAGAACTGAGAAATTCTGCAGGCTTAAGTGGAACATAGGAGATAGAGTCTTAAACCTAAAATGGTTTACAATAATCCATTTTATATGGACCATTTTATATTTAAGAAAATCAACATAAAATGTATACATTGTCATTACATGGCAATGAGAAAGAATGAAATATGGCCTTTTTTGGCAACGTGGATGGAACTGGAGAGTGTGAAGCTAAGTGAAATAAGCCATACAGAGAAAGACAAATACCATATGTTTTCACTCTCATGTGGATCCTGAGAAACGTAACAGAAACCCATGGGGGAGGGGAAGGAAAAAAAAAAAAAGGTTGGAGTAGGAGAGAGCCAAAGCATAAGAGACTCTTAAAAACCGAGAACAAACTGAGGATTAATGGGGGATGGGAGGGAGGGTAGGGTAGGTGATGGGCATTGAAGAGGGCACCTTTTGGCATGAGCACTGGGTGTTGTATGGAAACCATTTTGACAATAAATTTCATATATTAAAAAAAAATGTATACATTGTCATCTAGCCCAGTAAAAGATAACCCATTACCTACATTTCTGCAATTTTTCAAGGACAAATTTAGCTTCTCTGATTTTGTCCTTTTATTCTCTTTTTTGCTGTCGTTTTTGTCTTTGAAAACACTTTTGCTGGGACCTAAGGGACCGAAAATGCCTTTTTGAGACATATTTATAAGTTGTAATTGGTCTCAGGAACTGATTTTTAGTGAAAAAAAATTGAGGTTCTATTATAGATCAGATTTGCCCTTATGGATAAAAATGTTAAGATCATATTTCATTAGGTCCTTGTTTTATTGTCATATTTCAGAAAAAAAAATTCAACTATTTAATCACTGTATCTTTTTGCTTAAGGGAATAATGGAATTATGATATTATTGTCTGTTTTTATTATCCATTTCCTGGTGTTCTATTATTAATAATAGAATGACAGACTTGAAAATAATGTCTTTTGTTCAATGTTTCTGAGTGTTTTTGATGTCATGCTTTTGATCCACACTGAAGAATACTCAGGATTTATTATATTACAAAAATAGGAAAAACACTTATGCAAGAATATTTAAAAATTTCTACTTCCTCAAATAACCTTGGATTGACTAATGAGTACAATAACATGTTCTTGACTTACTGGGTTTCAATTCACCATCAGAGTTATCTCCAGAGAATTGCATTTCTACATCTAGGGAGAGTTCTCTTGCTTGTCATTCTTAATTGTAAGCAGCAGTCCAAGTCACATACCAGCACAAAGACCATCAGTAAAAATGTCACACCAAAATGAATAAAAGCAAATGGATTTACTAGCTATCGGTGCATCTGTCAGGACATTACTAATCTTGACTCTCACATATAATAGGTATGAACTGTTTATCATAGATAATTTTTCTTGCTGCAACAATTATAACAATTGCTTACACAATGTAAAATCAGTTGGCATAAAACTATATAAAAATTGTGACATACCAGTGTAAGTATGAGCATACAGAGTAATTGAACAAAATAACAATTATAGAGGGGTAAAGAGAAGATAATTATTTAGTATGTGATAAATAGAGCATATCAAATTAGAATGGAAAAGAGTTATTATTCAGTCAAGTATATTATAATCAATAGTCATTTATAATATATATATTTAATATTTTATACATTTCTATATATATATTTCATATTTTATACTTAAATGTATTCTATGTATACTAAAGTTGTAGTTTAAAGCCAGGAGATAATGGGATCATGGGAAGATGGTGGCATAGGAGGACGATGGGCTCACCGAGGGTCCTGCTGATCACTTAGATTCCACCTACACCTGCCTAAATAACCCAGAAAACCGCCAGAAGACTAGCAGAAAGGAGTCTACGGAGCCAAGCACAGATGAAAGGCCCACAGAAGACGGTAGGAAGGGCGGCAAGGCTGTGCACACTACACAGACTGGAGGGAGGGAGCCAGAGCGGAGGGGCGGCCCTGGCCAAGCAGAGCCCCGAGTCTGGCTGGCAAGATCGGAGGGGCTGGTCGGAGTGTGTTCCGACAGCAAGAGGGACTTGACATCTGGAAGGTTATAAGCTAACAGCTCTGCTCGGAAAATGGGAGGGCTGGAGGACAACGGGAGGGAGAGTTGTTGAGCCCCGGATGACAGAGCTCAACTTGGCAGGAACAAAGGTGCTCGCCAGTGCCATCTCCCTCGCCCATCCCCCAGCAAAAATTCCAAAGGGAACCAGTTCCTGCCAGAGAACTTGCTTGCACTGCGCAAACACCCAATGCTGTGCTTCTGTGGATCCATCCCTCCAGTGGGTCTGACTCCCTCCAGGTGCCTCAGGGCCCCTCCCGAAGCGGATCTCTGAAGGAAAAGCTAGCCGAGCCTGCCCCTCCTGCCCCCATGCACCTTGCCTATCCACCCCAGCTAATACGCCAGATCCCCAGCACCACAAGCCTGGCAGTGTGCAAGTAGCCCAGACGGGCCACACCACCCCACAGTGAATCCCGTCTCTAGGAGAGGGGAAGAGAAGGCACACACCATTATGACTGTGGCCCCAGTGGTGGGCCAGGGACACACATAAGATCTGACTGCGGCCCCTCCCACCAATGCAAGTTATTCAAGACAGCACAGGGGAAGTTCCCAGCAGTCCCGCACCACTCCAAGGACTATCCAAAATGATGAAACAGAAGAAATCCCCTCAGAAAAATGTCCAGGAAATAACAACAGCTAACGAACTGATCAAAACTGATTTAAACAATATAACAGAAAGTGAACTTAGAGTAATAGTCATAAAATTAATCGCTGGGTTTGAAAACAGTATAAAGGACAGCAGAGAATCTCTTGCTACAGATATCAAGGGACTAAGGAACAGCCAGGAGGAGCTAAAAAATGATATCAATGAGTTGCAAAATAAAATGGATACAACTACGGTTCGGATTGAAGAGGCAGAGGAGAGAATAGGTGAACTAGAAGGTAACATTATGGAAAAAGAAGAAGCTGAGAAAAAGAGAGATAAAAAAATCCAGGAGTATGAGGGGAAAATTAGAGAACTAAGTGATACACTAAAAAGAAATAATATACGCATAATTGGTATCCCAGAGGAGGAAGAGAGAGGGAAAGGTGCTGAAGGTGTATTTGAAGGAATAATAGCTGAAAACTTCCCGGACTGGGGAAGGAAAAAGGCATTGAAATCCAAGAGGCACAGAGAACTCCCTTCAGATGTAACTTGAATGGATCTTCTGCACGACATATCATAGTGAACCTGGCAAAATCCAAGCATAAAGACAAAATTCTGAAAGCAGCTAGAGATAAACGTGCCCTCACATATAAAGGGAGACCTATAAGACTCGTTACCGATCTCTCTACTGAAACTTGGCAGACCAGAAAGGAATGGCAGGAGATCTTCAATGTGATGAACAGAAAAAATATGCAGCCGGGAATCCTTTATCCAGCAAGTCTGTCATTTAGAATAGAAGGAGAGATAAAGGTCTTCCAAAACAAACAAAAACTGAAGGAATTCATCACCAATAAAACAGCCGTAGAAGAGATCCTAAGGGGGATCCTGTGAGCCAAAGTACCAGAGACATCGCTACAAGCATGAAACCTATGAACATCCCAATGACTCTAAACCCATATCTTTCTATAATAACACTGAATGTAAATTGACTAAATGCTCCAACCAAAAGACATAGGGTCTCACAATGGATAAAAAAACAAGACCCATTTATTTGCTGTCTACAAGAGACTCATTTTTGACCTAAGGACACCTTCAGATTGAGAGTGAGGGGATGGAGAACTATTTATCATGCCACTGGAAGCCAAAAGAAAGCTGGAGTAGCCATACTTATATCAGACAAACTAGACTTTAAATTAAAGGCTGTAACAAGAGATGAAGAAGGACATTATATAATAGTGACAGGGTCTATCCATCAGGAAGAGCTAACAATTATAAATGTCTATTCACCAAATACCGGAGCCCCCAAATATATAAAACAATTACTCATAAACATAAGCAACCTTATTGAGAAGAATGTGGTAATTGCAGGGGACTTTAACACCCCACTTACAGAAATGGATAGATCATCTAGACACAC
>NW_024420481.1:6090645-6107462 GCF_014898765.1 Herpailurus yagouaroundi
AACAAATAAGAGTCCAGGACCAGATGGCTTCCCAGGGGAGTTCTACCAGACGTTTAAAGCAGAGATAATACCTATCCTTCTCAAGCTATTCCAAAAAAATAGAAAGGGAAGGAAAACTTCCAGACTCATTCTCTGAAGCCAGTGTTACTTTGAGTCCTAAACCAGACAGAGACCCAGTAAAAAAAGAGAACTACAGGCCAATATCCCTGATGAATATGGATGCAAAAATTCTCAATAAGATACTAGCAAATTGAATTCAACAGCATATAAAAAGAATTATTCACCATGATCAAGTGGAATTCATTCCTGGGATGTTGGGCTGGTTCAACATTCGCAAATCAATCATTGTGATACATCACATTAGTAAAAGAAAAGATAAGAACCATATGATCCTGTTAATCAATGCAGAAAAGGCCTTTGACAAAATTCAGCAACCTTTCTTAATAAAAACCCTCGAGAAAGTCAGGATAGAAGGAACATACTTAAAGATCATAAAAGCCATTCATGAAAAGCCCACAGCTAACCTCATCCTCAATGGGGAAAAACTGAGAGCTTTTTCTCTGAGATCAGGAACACGACAGGGATGTCCACTCTCACCGCTGTTGTTTACCATAGTGTTGGAAGTTCTAGCATCAGCAATCAGACAACAAAGGAAATCAAAGGCATCAAAATTGGCAAAGATTAAGTTAAGCTTTCACTTTTTGCAGATGACATGATATTATACATGGAAAATCTGATAGACTCCACCAGAAGTCTGCTAGAACTGATACATGAATTTAGCAAAGTTGCAGGTTACAAAATCAATGTATGGAAATCATTTGCATTCTTATACACTAATAATGAAGCAAGAGAAAGACAAATAAAGAAACTGATCCCATTCACAATTGCACCAAGAAGCATAAAATACCTAGGAATACATCTAACCAAAGATGTAAAGGATCTGTATGCTGAAAACTATAGAAAGCTTATGAAGGTAATTGAAGAAGATTTAAAGAAATGGAAAGACATTCCCTGCTCATGGATTGGAAGAATAAATATTGTCAAAATGTCAATACTACCCAAAGCTATCTACACATTCAATGCAATCCCGATCAAAATTGCACCAGCATTCTTCTCAAAACTAGAACAAGCAATCCTAAAATTCATATGGAACCACAAAAGGCCCCGAATAGCCAAAGTAATTTTGAAGAAGAAGACCAAAGCAGGAGGCATCCCAATCCCAGACTTTAGCCTCTACTACAAAGCTGTAATCATAAAGACAGAATGGTATTGGCACAAAAATAAACACATAGGCCAATGGAATGGAATGGAAACCCCAGAACTAGACCCACAGACGTATGGCCAACTAATGTTTGACAAAGGAGGAAAGAACATCTAATGGAAAAAAGACAGTCTCTTTAACAAATGGTGCTGGGACAACTGGACAGCAACATGCAGAAGATTGAAACTAGACCACTTTCTCACACCATTCACAAGAATAAACTCAAAATGGATAAAGGACCTGAATGTGAGACAGGAAACCATCAAACCCTAGAGGAGAAAGCAGGAAAAGACCTCTCTGACCTCAGCCGTAGCAATTTCTTACTTGACAGATCTCCAAAGGCAAGGGAATTAAAAGCAAAAATGAACTACTGGGACCTTACGAAGATAAAAAGCTTCTGCACAGCAAAGGAAACAACCAACAAAACTAAAAGGCAACCAACGGAATGGGAAAAGATATTTGCAAATGACATATCAGACAAAGGGCTAGTATCCAAAATCTATAAAGAGCTCACCAAACTCCACACCCGAAAAACAAATAACCCAGTGAAGAAATGGGCAGAAAACATGAATAGACACTTCTCTAAAGAAGACATCTGGATGGCCAACAGGCACATGAAAAGATGCTCAACGTCGCTCCTCATCAGGGAAATACAAACCAAAACCACACTCAGGTATCACCTCACGCCAGTCAGAGTGGCCAAAATGAACAAATCAGGAGACCATAGATGCTGGAGAGGATGCAGAGAAATGGGAACCCTCTTGCACTATTGGTGGGAATGCAAATTGGTGCAGCCACTCTGGAAAACAGTGTGGAGGTTCCTCAGAAAATTGAAAATAGACCTACCCTATGACCCAGCAACAGCACTGCTAGGAATTTACCCAAGGGATACAGGAGTACCAATGCATAGGGGCACTTGTACCCCAATGTTTATAGCAGCACTCTCAACAATAGCCAAATTATGGAAAGACCTGAAATGTCAACTGATGAATGGATAAAGAAATTGTGGTTTATATGCACAATGGAGTACTACATGGCAATGAGAAAGAATGAAATATGGCCCTTTGTAGCAACATGGATGGAACTGGAGAGTGTGATGCTGAGTGAAATAAGCCATACAGAGAAAGACAGATACCATATGTTTTCACTCCTGTGTGGATCCTGAGAAACTTAACAGAAACCCATGGGGGAGGGGAAGGAAAAAAAAAAAAGAGGTTAGAGTGGGAGAGAGCCAAAGCATAAGAGACTGTTGAGACCTGAGAACAAACTAAGGGTTGATGGTGGGTGAGGGGGGGGTGTGGTTGATGGGTATTGAGGAGGGCACCTTTTGGGATGAGCACTGGGTGTTGTATGGAAAAAAAAATTGACAATAAACTTCATATGTTGAAAAAAAAAATAAGTAAAAATCTAAAAAAAAAAAAAAAAAGCCAGGAGATACACATCAGAATTTTTTTCAGCCTCTCAAAAAATACATTACAGCTATATTGGAACTAACTAAAATTCAAAATTGATAATAACGTGTCAAAAATGGTTAGTTAAGTAATAGTACATCAAATCAAAGGACTTTTATGAAAGACACATAAAAGTTTGGCATGTTGTTTTATTCACATGAAAAACACCATAATACAATATTGAGATTATTAACCAGATAACAGAATTTCATGTATAGTACGCCAGGGGTGAGGAGTAAAAGAGAGAGAAGGATTAGAGAAAATATACTATAAAAAATGTGTATCCCTGGATGTTGGAATTAAAATAAGTTTTTCCTAGGTTTCTTTTGCTTATCTGTATTTTCAATACTGTCTTCCATTAACAGATTTTACTTTTACATTAAAGATATTATAAAGTTAGTTAAAAGACTGAGGTAGATATTATATATATAATTATATATATATGTGTATATACAATTATATATAAATAATATTTTATATAATTATATCTATTATATGTAATTATATATATAATTTCTGTAACCAGTTCTTTATCACCTGACATAATTATTTTTACTGATTTTTCTTTTTAGTGTGTCAGTATGATATAAATACAACCTGTTGAAAGTGAAAATTGAAAAATTCAGTCAACTGTGTCACTTTCCATCATATTTTTGTTTCTGTGAACTGAACTAGCTGAAAGTTTGGATGACTTATAGTAATAATAATATAATACACTAAATAGTAAGTGAAAAATACATCTATCAATTTATAATTATCATAGTATTTTAGAGCTGCAAACACTTTAGAAATCAGATAATATAACCCTGTCTTCCTGAAGGTGAGGAAACTGTGTAAAAAACAGTCTTTTTTTTAATGTGGATATCAAATACATATTTCTTTAAAGAAGCTTATAGGAAAATTAGAAACAACCACAACAAAAGCCAATCAACTTAGGAAGAAAAACAGTGAGACACCAAAATTATTAAGCAATATCTTATGGTCATTCTTTCTAGGACTGTGTAATTTGAGATTCAACTAAAATCCTTGTGGAGAAGTAAAAATCAGACCCAAAGAGTTATTGTTTTCAAAAGGAAGGGCTGATTTGATTGTAGATCACAGTGATATTTTTGGTCTCCTGAAGTTAGTGTCACTTCAGAGCCAGTGTTCAGTAGTCCCTGAAATTCTGATTGTTTCACTTTCCTTAATGCACAGTCGTTCTGGTAAAAGGCTGTAAGTCTTTTTAGGGAAGAGTGGGATAAAGGTCAACAGCATAAATTTTTGATAGTGCATTGGAGTCTTTCTTCAAGCGGAATCAACTTCTCTTCTTCAGGGGTCTTCTAGGATTTCAGTCTAATTATAGGTAATGGGCAAAGGGTGGTGGGAGTGGATACTAAAGAAAATTTTCCTCAAGAGAAACTAGTATAGTTTCTTCAGGTAATGCAGGGTTAATCTCAGATGGATATTACTTTTACTTGGATAGAAGTCTCTTCAGAATTTAAAGGGCTTAGTGTCCCCAGATTCATCAAAATCTTCTCACATGTCATTATTCCAAATTTCATATCATTCCCTCCCAAGTAATGCCCTTAATTTCAAAAGTACACATGCTGCAAGTCAGATAGTTTAATTTGCACTTCAATTTAGCCCCAGACAAAGTGTAGTGTGTTTGATTTTCAGAAATCTCAGATCTGCCATTACTGAAGACAAGAGTCTCTCTTTTTTTAAGGACAAATATAGAAGCTCTCAGGTCATTTATGTGGCCCTTGAGGTGTAAATTCAAGCCCCTGAGGTCATGCTTTTCTTTACCCACTTTGTCCATGGACATTTGGAACAAGAAGCCAATCTCGTTATACTCCTTAGTTTGACAAAAATGTTGGAGATATCATATACATGGCCACCAAGATCCTTGACTCATAATTGTTTGGGAATATTAAATGGCGATATTTTGTTTGTCCTTATTGCCACATCATGACAGAGACTATCAGTGCTCTGTTTACTACTTAAAATACCATTAGTCTTTTAATTTAATCAAATTAGAGGGCTGATTCTAGAAAATCCAGAGAAAATTCAGAAATTTTATTTTTTAAGATTATTTTCCTCTAGAACCACCTCTGGTAACAAAACCTGTATTAGTAAGGTTCTCCAGAGAAACAGAAATATTATCTCTATCTATCTGTCTATCTATCTATATCTAAGTCTATACCTACCTATATTTATATCTACATCATTTATATCTATATCTAGTTTGCCTATATTGAGAGAAAGAGACATGGGGGGGGAGAGAGATTTATTATGAGAAAATGGCATACACAATTATAGAGAATGAGAAGCCCCATCTTCTGCCATATGCAAGCTGAAGACATAAGAACATTGGTTGAGTAATTCAGTCCATGTCTAAGGGGCTGATAATCAGAGGATCCAATGGTATAATACCAGTCTGAACGCAGGAGAAAATGAAACAAGATGTCCCAACTCAAACAGTGACACAGGATAAAGAAACAAATCATCCTTCCTCTACTTTTTGTTGTACTTGGGCCCTCTATGGATTGTTTGATGCTCATCCACATTGGGGGAGCCAACTGACTTTACTGAGTCCATAGATTCAAATGTTAATCTAATCCTCAAACACTATCACAAACACATCCAGAGATAGTAACCTGGGCATCCTGTAGCCAGTCATGTAAACACATAAAATTAACCATCACAAGTCCACCCTTGTCAACATGGCACTCATATACATCCCTTTAAACTATATACTTAGTCTCCAAATAAAGACAATAACAATGTCATAAGTCCACCTAACCTGATTCAACTATACTGCATACAAATGAAAACGCACTGTTTCCCCAGAAGAGGTAAAGTCCTTAAATGATGTTTACTCTCTTTGATATATTATAACTTCATACTATGATATAAAATTAACAATACTTAAATGTTGTAATATAAAAGCAATATATTTTATGTTATATAAGTGGATAAGCAAGGAAAGACAATGAATACACGCATACACCATAGAAGACTCAAGGGTAAATATCATAATAATTGCAGTTCTCATTTCTGTAAGTCATGATATGGTTATAGCCAGTATTTTAATTACCTTCTTCTACTATGCATCCTGTATTTCATTTTCCTTCAATATGCACCTCATTTGGTCATGGTTCTTTACCTGCTGGGATAACCCAAACTTTCACCTTTCAGAGTTTTGAACCATTAGTAGTTCTGCCTAGATGGAATTGTTTTAGTTTTCCATTGACCTAAATCACAAGGCATGGTAATACTAAGAGTGTCCTGGGAGATCTTCTGTATTCCTGACACACTCCTTACCTCAGTTGTGGAGTAGCCATCCAATTTCCCCTTGGTAGTCAGGATCAATCACTTAACCAACACTATAACTCCTCTATTTGCCTGTTGATTCAGATGCATGAGAAGCCCAAAATAGCTATTATAAATGGGAATTCACTTATAGGAGGTATTTTAAATAATCAAACTCATAGAAACATATAATATAATGGTGATTGTCAAGGTCTGGAGACTGTACATATTGTAAGATGCTATGTAACAAATATAAAGTTCTAGTTATGCAAAAAGAATAAGTTCTAGAGATCTTCTGTACAGCATAGTGCCTATATTTAACAATATCGTATCACACACTTAAAGATTTAAGAAGATAGATATCATGTTAAGTGTTCTTAATACAATAAAATAAAATTTTAACCATGTATCAAGGAAACAAAAAAATTGTAACTGATATGTATAAGTAGTAAATGATTTTTAAATATACTCTATTGGAGAGTGAATATTTTTTTTGTTTTTCATGTTTGCATTTTAATAAAATTCTAGCTTGATATGATCACTCATGGTGTTACAGAATACCTTTATGCAATATTCCACATGATAAATTCCTTCTTGAATTTAATTACAAGAAATTATTGTTTCTGAGTTTCTGGTTCAATTTAGTAATATAATAGGCTTCTGATTTCACCTTCTCCCATGGACACACAGAATCAGTAACTTCATACAGAACAGTTACCTTTTATAAAACCATCCATACTAGTTGAGTAACTTTTACATATTGATTGAACTAAAAAAATCTATATTGAATTGGGTAGAAGAGGTTGAGATAAAATCTTGTCAGAAAGCCTACCCACAGGACAGTGACACACACTTGGGAGGAGAATAACAACTCTCAGATTCTACCCAAGGAGTAAAAATGATTGGGCCAAAACATCTAGCATCCCATCTTTTGAGACATCCACCTGAGAGGCCCCCCAAGCAGGTAGCTCTGAAAGCCAATGGGGCTTGTGTCCATGAGACCCATAAGGCTACAATGAACAAGGAAACAGTTCTTAGTGGTCTAATAGGACTCACCATGGCTATCTTCCCCCATCCCAACCCAGCATAGAGTCAGGAGACCTAAATAGTTTTTCTATGAAATAGGCATATTACCATATGTTAAAAGGTGCTGCTTGAGGCTTCTTTAGGATACACTTAAGGGCCAATTTCAATGTTCTCCAAAGACTGGTGAGGTCAGTAGATGCCATCTCTGAGCTCTCTCGCTCTCTCTCTCTGTCTCTGTACCACACCAGGTCACTGGCGTCTCCATAAAAGGAGCTTGTACATATGTCTAGTGCCCTGGATTTTATGGGTGCTTCCCAGAGCGCACATCCTTTGATATACTGGTTCTGATAGCCAAGGAGACTTGTGTTCATGAGTTTACCTGGATGGTAGCAAAAAACTATCTGTAACTGTTGTCTCCCCAGGGCTCAGTGCAGAAGACAGAAATAATTCCCAGTCTTCCTGAAAGATGTATATTGTGTACTTTAAAAGCCACTGCCTGAGGGTCTGCCTTCCAACCAGCCTGCATTTAGGTACTGACTGAGATCCTCTCCTTTGGGACACTGACAAGTCTTGGCACATTCTCAAATGTTTGGAGCCACTAAAAACAAAGAAGTCTGGTTGGACAGTCACAAATGTTTGAGAGATAACCAACAGCTAGATCAGGTGTTGCAGACTTTGAGCCTTTGAGTTCTCTCTTGTCCAGCAAGAGATCAGACTCAGAATTGAATATGAGAGAGGCTAATGCCCAGGAGTAGACAAGAGCCCCAAGTAAGGGTCCTTGCTCCATATTTATTAGGATCATAAGGCTTATAAACGTGATGGACGTGCAGAAAGAGACAATGAAACAGTGATCATCAACTCAAGAGTGTGACAGAAAAGGGGTTTCAAAGATATGCAGTGTTAAGGGTTTGGATCAATACAAAACAAAATCCCCAGGCTGAGCAGATGGTTGTTTATGGCAGGCACCAGGCACTGTGTCTGTTTACCTTAACTTGTCTAGGGGATAAGACAGAGCATGCTACCTCAGGGTCAACAAGGCACTTTTTTTTTGTTTGGTAATTAGCTCCAGGCAATTTCATCCTGCTATGGTGGTCTACCACCCTATTTACCTGATTACCTATTCTTGGGAGCTTTTTTCCTGTGGCTGCTTTCCACTCTAAGCATTGTTAACCTATTGGTGTAAGCTCAGAGAATTCCTAAACTTATTCTCCACAGGCAGGATTGAATAATAAGGTTTATCTCATACACATGACCACTCTATTAAGACTAGGAGCATGGCTGTTTTAGCTAATGCACAGAATGCAACACAGAAAGTCAAGAAAAATGAAGAAAAAAAAAAGGATTGTATTCCAATTGGAAGAACAAGATAAAGCCTCAGAAAAAGACCATAATAAAATGGAGATAAGTGACTTACCTGATAAAGATTTCAACATACTGGTCATAAAGATGATCACCAATGTCAGGAGAACAGTGGATAAACAAGATGGAGATTTCAACAAAGAGATGGAAAATCTAAGTAAGTAGTATAAAACAGAAGTTATAGAGCTGAATAAAACAACTGAAATAAAAATTTAAGGTTTTTTTAAAGTTAATTTATTTATTTTTGAGAGAGAAAGAGAAAGGAAGGGCAGAGAGAGAGAATCCTAGCAGACTCTGTGTGTGATGTGGTATTGCACTCACAAACCATGAGATCATGACTAGAGCTGAAACCAAGAGTGGATGCTTAACTGACTGAGCCACCAGGCACCCCAAAAATTTCAGTTTTAATAGCATACCACATGAAGCAGAAGAAAAGATCAGCAGAAGAAAGGATCAGCAAATTCAAATATAGGGTAGTGGAATTCATCCACTCAGAGGAGCAAAAACAAACAAACAAAAGAGTGAAGATAGCTTAACAATGTTAAGCAGATAAATATTCACATCATAGGGGTCCTAGAAGGAGAAGAAAAGAGAGAATGAAGCAGAAAGCTTATTTGAAGAAATAATAGCTGAAAACTCCCTTAACCTAGAGGGAAACAGATATACAGATCCAAGAAGGCCATAGATTCCAAATCAGATGAATGAATAGGAACCAACTCAGAGACAAATTATGATTAAATTGTCAAAAGTTAAAGAAAAAGAGAGAATCTTAAAATTAGCAAGAAAAAACAAGTTGTTACATACAAGGGAACCCCATAAGATACTAGCAGATGTTTCTGCAGAAACTTTGAAGGGGTAAATTATATACTCATTGCTGAAAGGAAAAAATAAAACCTTGTAAACCAGGAATACTTTACCCAGCAAAGTTGTCCTTAAGAAACTAAGAAAAAATAAAGAGTTTTCCAAACACACAAAAGCTGAAGGATTTCATCACCACTAGTCCAGCCTTACAAGAAATGTTTTTAAAAGTATTTATTTATTTATATATTTATTTTAGAAAGAGAGATGAACAGGGGAACAGGGCAGAGGGAGAGAGACAGAATATTAAGTAGGCTCCACAGTCAGCACTGAGTGCAAAGCCTGACACTGGGCTCAATCCCACCACCCTGGGATCATGATCTGAGCCAAAATCAAGAGGTGGATGCTTAACTGACTGAGCCTCCCAGTCATCCCCAGCCTTACAAGAAATGTTAAGAGAACTTCTTTAATCTGAAATGAAAGGTCATTTATTAGCAATAGGAAAATTGAAAATATAAACTTATAATACTTTCTTAATGGATACAAAAGCTAACCAGATGCAAATTATGACATCAAAAATATAAAACATTATGGGAGAGTAAAAATGGAGAGCTTTATAATGCATTTAAATTTAAGTTGGTTTTAGAACTTTTTAAAAAAAACTGTCAGCGCTATGTTTTATGTAAGCCTCATGGTATGTACAACTCAAAAAACTTATAGTAGATAAAAAAGAAAGGAATCTAAGCATACCATTAGAGAAAATTATAAAATCAAAAAGAAAAAGAACAAGAAAGGAGCAAATGAATTGCAAAAAATCCAGAAGAGAATTATCAAAATGATAATAGTAAATCCATACACATCAATAATTATTTTAAGTGTAGATGGGCTGAATTCTCCAAAGAAAAGACAAAGAGTAGCTAAATAAATTAAAACCAAAAATAAATAAATAAGCAAGACCCAAATATATGCTGCCTACAAGAGATGTAAAGGCACGCACACTGAAGGTGAAAGGATGGAAAGAGACATTTAAGGTAATGGAAACAAAAAAAAAAAAAAAAAGCAAGGGTATATACACTTATATCAGACAAAAAACAGACTTTAAAACAAAGACAGTAATGAGAGACCAAAAAGGGCATTACATAATGATAAGCAGGGAACTCTAACAAGAGGATATAACATTTATAAATATTTATGCACCCAACATAAATACACCTAAATATATTAAGCAAATTTGGGGCACCTGGGTGGCTCAGTTGGTTAAGTGCCCGACTTTGGCTCAGACCATGATCTCACAGTTCGTGGGTTCAAGCCCCACATCAGGCTCTGTGCTGACAGCTCAGATCCAGGAGCCTGTTTCAGATTCTTCATCTCCCTCTCTCTCTGCCCCTCCCCTGCTCACGCTCTGTCTCTGTCTCAAAAATAAGTAAATATTAAAAAAAATTTAAATACATAAAGCAAATTTTAACAGACCTAAAGGGAAAAATAGACAATACAATAATAGGCAGAGGCTTAATTTATCCACTTTCATCTAGAAATCAATCAATCAAATAGAAGATCAACACAGAAACATTGGAAATAAACTACATGATACCCCAGATGGACTTAATAGATATTTCAACAATGTCCCATCCAAATGCAGCAGAGTACATAATCTTTTCAAGTACTCATGGTACATTTTCCAGAATAGATAATATGTTAGGCCACAAAATAAATATTACTAAATTTAAGAAAATTGAAATAATATCAAGCATATTTTCTGACCACAGTGATGTGAAAGTAGAAATAAATTATAAGAAAAAAAGTGGAAAATTCACAAATATATTGAGATTAAACAATATGTTACTGAACAACCAATGTTTCAAAGAAGAGATCAAAGAGAAATAAAAATAATGTTCAGACAAATAAAAATGAAAACATAACGTAACAAAATTTATAAAAAACAGAAAAATCAGTTCCAAGAGGGAAATTCATAGTAATAAACATTCACATTAAGAAAAGGAAAAGAAAGATCACAAATAGACAACTTTATTCCTCAAGGATATGGGAAATAGAAGAAAAACAAAGATAAAAGTTAGAAGAAGGAAGGGAATAAGAAAAAACAGTGTGGAAACAAACAAAATAGAAACAAGAAAAAAACAATAGAAAGTATCAATGAAGCTAAGAGCTTGTTTTTTTAAGAAACATAAACAAAACTGACAAACCTATATCCTTACTCAACAAAACAAGAGAAGGAAGATTCAAAATTAGAAATTAAAGAGCCATTACACTTGATCACTTAAATACAAAGGATCTTAAGAAACTACTATGAATAATTATCCACCAACAAATTGGACAGTCAAGAAGAAATGCAAATTTTTTTCTAAAAACATGATCTATGAAGACTGAATAATGAATATAAAATGTGAACAGTTTGATTAATAGTAAGAAGATTTATTGAATCAGTAGTCAAAAACCTCCAGCAAACAAAAGTCTAGGACCATCTGCTTTCAACAGTGAATTCTAGCAAATATTTAGAGAATTAATATCAATCTTTTTTCAGACTGTTCCCAAAAATATGAGGAGGATACACTATCCCATTTTATGAAGCCGACATTTTCCTGATAAAAACCAGACAGATACTATAAGAAAAGAAAATGACAGGCCAATATGCCTGATAAACATAGATGTTAAAATTCTCAATAAAATATTAGCAAGCTAAATCCAACAATGCATTAAAAAGATTATATCCTATGATCCAAAGACCAAAGGGGTTTATTCTAGAGATACAAGGATGGTTCAACATCAACATAAATCAATATAATACAACACATTAATAAAATTAAGGATAAAAATAATATGATCATCTCAAAAATGTATTAAAACATTTTTAAACATTCAACATCTATTCAGGATAAATACGTTCAAAGGAGTAGGTATAGAAGGAACACAGTTAAACAGGCTTAAGGCCATATATGCCATATATGACAAAACCAAAGTTATCATTGTACCCAACAGTGAAAAACTCAAGGCTTTTCCTCTAATATTAGGAACAAGGCAAGAACATCCACTCTCATCACTTTTATTTAACATAGTACTTGAAATCTTAGCCAAAGCAATTAGACAAGAAAAAGAAATAAAAGCCATCTCAAGGAAGGAAATAATAAACATTAGGGAAGAAATTTTAAAAAATAGAAAATAAAAACACAACAGAACAGTTAAATTAAACCAGGAGGAGCTGGTTTTTTAAAATATTAACAAAGAAGATAAATGTATAGCTAGACTCATAAAAAGAGAGAGAGAGGGGGAGAATGAGGGCTCAACCAAAGTCAGAAATGAAAGAAGAAATGACAACCCAAACCATAGAAATACAAATTTATCAGAGAATATTATTAAAATATTACATGCCAAAAATTGGACAACAAAGAAGAAATGTATACATTCCTAGAAACATATAAACTTCCAAAACTGAATCATGAGGAAATAGAAAATTTGAATAAACTGAATGCCTGGAATGAAATTTAATCAGTAATCAAAAAACTCCCAACAAATGAAAGTTCAGGAACAGATGGCCTCACAGGTGATTTTTACCAAATACTTAAAGAAAAGTTAATACCTATTCTTCTTAAACTATCTCAAAAAATAGAAAAAGAAGGAAATTTCCAAATTAATTCTATGAAGCCAGCATTAATCTGACACCCAAACAAGATGAAGACACTACAAATAAAACAAAACAAAACAAGAAAAAAAAAACTATAGGCCAATGCCTCTGGTGAATGCTCAATGCTCAATAAAATATTAGAAAATGAAATCCAACAATACATTAAAAAATCATTCACCATGATCAAGTAGGATTTATTCCTATGTGGAGGAGTGGTTCAATATTTGCAAATGAATCAATGTGATGCATAATATCAATAAGAGTAAAAAAAAAACATGATCATTTCAATAGATGCAGGAAAAACATTTGACAAAGTACAGTATACATTTACAATAAAAACTCTCAACAAAGTAGGTTTAGAGAGAATATACCTCAACATAATAAAGGCCATATATGAAAAGCCCACAGCTGAAACCATACTCAATGGTGAAAGACTGAGAGCTTTCCTCCCATGTTCAAGAACAAAACAAAAATGTCCACTCTCATTACTTTTATTTAACACAGTACTAGAAGTCACAACCACAAAAATAAGATAACAAAAAGAAAGAAAATGCATCCAAATTGTTTATGAAGTAAAATTTTCCCTATTTGCAAATGGCATAATACTATATATAGAACACCATAAAGACCCCACCAAAAAAAAAACAAAAAACATAAAACATGAGGACTGATACATTAATTCAGTAAGGCATAGGATACAAAGTCAACATACAGAAATCTGTTGCATTTCTACATACTAATAATGATGCAGCAAAAAGAGAAATTAAGAAAGCAATTCCATTTACAATTGCACCAAAATAATAAAATACCTAGAAATAAACTTAACCAAGGAGATAAAAAGGAATTGTATTGTGAAAACTATTAAAAATTGATGAAAAAGGGGCACCTGGGTGGCTCAGTCGGTTAAGCGTCCAACTTCACCTCAGGCCATGATCTCACAGTTCATGGGTTCAAGCCCTGCATCGGGCTCTGTGCTGACAGCTCAGAACCTGAAGCCTGCTTCGGATTCTGTGTTTCTCTCTCTCTCTGCCCCTCCCCTGCTCACATTCTGTCTCTCTCTGTCTCTCAAAAATAAATAAATGTAAAAAAATTAAAAAAAATAAACATTGATGAAAGAAATTAAAGATGACACAAATAAATGGCAAGATACTCCATGCTCATGCATTGGAAGAAAAAATATTGTTAAAATTTCCATACTACCCAAAGCAATCTACAGACTTAATATAATCCCTATCAAAATAACAACAGTGTTTTTCACAGAACTGGAACCAACTAAAAAAAAAATTTGTATGTAACTACAGAAGACCCCAAATAGCCAAAGCTATCATTAAACACACACACACACTCACACACACACACACACACACACACACACAAACACACACACACACATATACACACACACAGCCGGAGGCATCAAACTACCTGATTTCAAACTATATTACAAAGTTATTATATTCAAAACACTATGGTGTTTACATAAAAATAGAGAATAATAGAGAACCCAGAAATAAAACATCCATATATGACAAATTAATTTATAATGTAGGATCCAAGAATATACAATGAGCGAAGAACAGTCTGTTCAATAAATTTTGCTGGAAAAATTTGAAAACTACGCAAAAAAGGCTGAAACTAGGCCACTGTCTTACATCATAAACAAAAATAAACTCAAAATGGATGAAAGAATTAACATAAGACCTGAAATCATAAAATTTCTAAACAAAAACCTAAGTGTTAAGCTCCTTGTCATCAGTCTTGGTAATTATTTTTTTTTTAATTTTATGACAAAAGAAAAGGCAACATAAGCAAACATAAACAAGTGTGACTACATCATACTAAATAGCTTCTGTACTGCAAAGGAAACAAATGAAAAGGCAACCTACAGAATGCAAGGAAATATTTGCAAGTGATATATCTTTAAGGTATTATTAGAAAGTATATACAGGACTTATACAACACAATAGATAAAAAACAGTCTGATTCAAAAATGGGCAGAGGATTTGTATAGACATTTTTTCCAAAGAAAACATAAAGATGGCCTACTGGTATGTGAAAAGGTGCTCAACATCACTAATCATCAAGGAAATTCAAACCAAAACCACAATGATATATTCCTTCACACTAGTTGGAATGTTTATTATCAAAAGACAAGAAATAACTCTTGCTGACAAGGATGTGGGAAAAAGGAGGCCATTTCATATTATACGTGGGAATGTACATTGGTACAACCATTAAAGGAAAATAGCAAAGAGGTTCCTCAAAAAATTACAACTAGAACTACCAAGTGGCCCATCAACCACCAATTTCACTTCTGAGTATTGATGTGAAAGAAATAAAATCACTGTTGATAAGACATTTGTACCTTCATGTGTGGGTTTTTTTTTTTTTTTTGCAGCTATTAGTATTGCAGCATTATTTCAAATAGCTAAGAAATGTGAACAACCTAATTATCCATTGATGGGTGAATGGATAAAGAAAATGTGCTGTGTGCGGCTGAACCAAGTGCGGCTGAGCCAAGATGGAAGAACAGCATGGAAGTTTTTTTTGTGTCTCGCATCCATGAAATACAGCCAGATCAACACTACACCATCCTACACACCTAGAAAACTGATTTGAGGATTAAGACAACAATCTGCACAACCTGAATAACATAACTCAGCAGTTACGTGGCATGGAGGTGACCTGGGGGAGAGAGAAGATGCAGAGGGCAGGGAGCTGTTTTTGCTTGTAGAAAGAGGACACAGATGGGGGGGGGATGTATGGGAAAAGCACACCTCCCCCCAAAGCAGCTGGAGAGAAAGTGGAAAAGTGGAAACAGCTGCAGGGACTGAACTAAAAAGGGAGAAAGGAGGACAGGGTATAAATTCCATTAAGATTCTATAAACAGGGGGAGCACAGAGTCTGAAACTGTGCAACTCAATACCTGGCAGTGCTCTGGTGGGAAGAGCGAATCCTTAGGAGCAGAGTGGGGTCCAGGAGGTCCTTGAGTCACATAGAGAGAAGCAGTTCCACTGCTGGAAGGACGTTTGGTAGAGGCTGTGCAGCCACCCAGTCCCAGAAGACCCCAGAGAACAACCACATTCGCTGGTGCTGGAACAAGGATGTTAAGGGGGAAGCCTGGTGCCAGATGTGTGTTGTGATTTTCCATAATCCCTGAAATGCTGCTGCTAAACAACTGTGTGAACTTTTTCTGGGGTGGGCTGGTGCCCAGCTGCAGTCTCTGGGCTTCAGCAGTAGCACGGTCCCACAAACACTCCTGGGTGTGGCTGGCACCTGGCCATTGCTCGATGAGACCTTTCCCTAGAGTATCTGAGTGGGTCAAACCAACAGTCTCACAGAAGTGAGGGGCTGGGAAACACAGTCGCATCTGAGATAAAACTCAGGAGGGAGGTGCCACCTGTCAACCTGACAGCTTGGTCACACTGTAAAAGAGGGGAGTGGGCAGAAGCCACAGACAAAGGACAGGTATGCAATTGCTGGTCAGGGAGAGCACAGAGTTCCAATACTAGAGACTGGGTAGCTGCGTGAAGCCATTTTCACCCTTCCCATGCATGCATATACACAACTACAGGAGCAACAACAATCCACTCCAGTAAGCTAAGCGGCACCATCTAGTGGAGAACGGAGCCATTACAGAAGCCCCGCCCAACTGGGCCAACCTCACTCTTCAGGAACACCAAAAATCTCTCTGCCTGCTTAGTTTAAGGACTGTAAAGTGCTTCATAGTTTGACTTCTAGGAGAAAATGATGTAATTTCAATCATATTTCAGTATGCTCGCTGGTTCATCCATTCAATTTTTTTTCATCTCTTTTCTTTTTCTTGAATACAGAAAGAGAAAAAAATTTTGTTTTCAATTTTTATTAAAAATATTTTTCTTAATTTTTTCCTACTATATATTTTTTTAAATTTTTTTGTAAATTTTTCAAATTCTATTTTACTTCCATCATGTCATTTTATTCTATTTCATTGTATTCATTTTCTCAAATTTTC
>NW_024420481.1:6107562-6124000 GCF_014898765.1 Herpailurus yagouaroundi
CCGCTTTTTCTCTAATCTATCAACCTCTTTTCAATAACCAGACCAAACACATCTAGTCTAGGATCTGGCATCATTTATTTGAGTTTTGTGTGTGTATGTGTTGTTTTAAATTTTTAATTTTAATTTTTTACCTTATTAATTCCTTTTATTCCTTCAAAATGATGAAATTAAGGAAATCACCCCTAAAGAAACAGCAGGAAGAAACGACAGCCAGGGAATTTAAACAGATACAGGCAAGAATCTGAACCAGAATTTAGAATCATGATAATAAGAATACTAGCTGGGGTTAAATATAGATTAGAATCCCTCTTAGCTGGGGTCAAAAAGAGATTAGAATCCTTCTCTGCAGAGATAAAAGGAGGAAAAGCTAGTCAGGATGAAATAAAAAAAATGCTATAACTGAGCTGCAATCTCAAATGGTTCCCACAGGGGCAAGGATGGATGAGGCAGAACAAAGAATCAGCGATATAGAGGACAAACTTATAGAGAAAAATGAAGCAGAAAAAGAGGGAGACTAACGCAAAAGAGCACGATTTAAGAATTAGGAAAATCAGTGATTCATTAAAAAGGAACAACATCAGGTTCATAGGGTTCTCAGAAGATGAAGAGAGAGAAAAAGGGGTAGAAGAGTTATGTGAGCAAATCATAGCAGAAAACTTTCCTAACCTGGGGAAAGACAGACATCAAAATCCAGGAAGCACAGAGGACTCCCATAATATTTGACTAAAACTGACCGTCAACAAGGCATATCATAGTCAAATTCACAAAATACTCAGGCAAGGAGAGAATCATGAAAACAGAAAGGGAAAAAAAGTCCTTAACCTACAAGGGAAGAAAGATCAGGTTTGCAGCAGACCTATCCACAGAAACTTGGGAGGCCAGAAAGGAGTGGCAGGATATATTCAATGTGCTGAATCAGAAAAATATGCAGCCAAGAATTCTTTATCCAGCAAGGCTGTCATTCAAATTGGGAGAGATTAAAAGTTTCCCCCCCAAAATTTAAAGGAGACCGTGACCACTAAACCAGTCCTGCAAGAAATTTTAAGGGGGACTCTGAGGGGACAAAAGAAGGAAAAAAACAAAAAGATCAAAAACAATAAAGATTAGAAAGGACCAGAGAAAACCACCCGAAACTCCAACTCTAGAAGCAACATAAAGGCAATAAATTCATATCTTTCAGTAGCCACTCTAAAGTGGGTACTAAATGCTCCAATCAAAAGGCACAGGGTAACAGAATAGTAAGAAAACAAATCCAACTTTATGCTGTTTACAAGCATATAGACCCACTTTAGACCTAAAGACACTTTCAGATTGAAAGTAAGGGGATAGAGAACCATCTATCATGCTAATAGTAAACAAAAGAAAGCCAGAGTAGCCATATTTATATCAGAAAATCTAGGCTTTAAAATGAAGACTGTAACAAGACATGAAGAAGGGCATTATATCATAATTAAGGGATCTTTTCACCAAGAAGTCCTAACAATTCTAAACATTTGTGCTCCAAATGTGAGAGCACCCAAATATAGAAATCAACTAATAACAAACATAAAGAAACTCTTTGATAATAATACCATAATAGTAGGGGACTTCAACAACCCACTCACAGAAATGGACAGATCATTTAAACAGAAAATCAACAAGGAAACATTGGCTTTGAAAGACACACAGGACCAGATGGACTTAACAGATATATTCAGAACATTTCATCCTAAATCAGCAGAATGTACATTCTTCTCAAGTGCACATGGAACGTTCTCCAGAATAGATCACATATTGGGACAAAATCAGCCCTCAACAAGTACAAAAAGATCAAGATCATACCGTGCATATTTTCAGACCACAATGCTGTGAAACTTGAAATCAACCACATGAAAAAAAATTGGAAAGATAACAAATACTTGGAAACTAAAGAATATCTTACTAAAGAATGAATGGGCTAACCAAGAATTTAAAGAGGAAATTAAAAATTACATGGAAGCCAATGAAAAAGATAACACGACAGCCCATAACCTCTGGGACTCAACAAAGGCAGTCATAAGAGGGAAGTATATAGCAATACAGGCCTTCCTAAAGAAGGAAGAAAGGTCTCAGATACACAATCTAACCTTACACCTTAAATGGCTGGAAAAAGAACAGCAAATAAAACCCAAAAACAGCAAGAGACAGGAAATAATAAAATTAAAGCAGAAATCAATGCTATAAAAACAAAACAAACAAACAAAAAATCAGTAGAACAGATCAATGAAACCATAAGCTGGTTCTTTGAAAGAATTTACAAAATTGATAAACCACTAGCCAGTTTGATCAAAAAGAAAAAGGAAAGGACCCAAATAAATAAAATCAATAATGAAAGAGGAGAGATTACAACCAACACAGAAGAAATACAAACAAAAATAAGACAATATAATGAGCAATTACATGCCAATAAAATAGGAAATCTGGAAGAAATGGCAAATTCCTAGAAATATATACACTACCAAAACTCAAACATGAAGAATTGGAAAATATGAACAGACCCATAACCAGTAAAGTAATCGAATTAGTAATAAAAAAAAAAATCTCCCAAAAACCAAGAGTCCAAGGCCAGATGGCTTTCCAGGGGAATTCTACCAAACATTTAAGAAAGAGTTAACACCTATTATCTTGAAGCTGTTCCAAAAATATAAATGGAAGGAAAACTTCCAAACTCTCTATGAAGCCAGCATTACCTTGATTCCAAAACCAGACAGACACCCCACTAAAAAGGAGAACTATAGATCAATTTCCCTGATGAACATGGATGCAAAAGTCCTCAACAAGATATTAGCCAACTGGTTCCAACAATACAAATTAAAGAACTATTCACCATGGCCAAGTGACATTTATACTTGGGATGCAGGGCTGGTTCAATATCCACAAAACAATCAATGTGACTCATCACATCAATAAAATAAAGGAAAATAACCACATGATCCTCTCAAAAAAATGCAGAGAAAGCACTTCACAAAATACATCATCCTTTCTTGATAAAAAGCCTCAAGAAAGTAGGGGTAGAAGGATCATACCTTGAGATCATAAAAGCCATATATCCATGACCCAATGCTAATATCATCCTCAATGGGGAAAAACTGAGAGCTTTCCCCCTAAGGTCAGGAGCAACACAGGGATGTCCACTCTCACCACTGTCATTCAACACAGTATTCGAAGTCTTAGCCTCTGCAATCAGACAACACAAAGAAATAAAAGGCATCCAAATCGGCCAGGAGGAGGTTGTACTTTCACTCCTCGCAGATGATATGATAGTCTATATGAAAAACCCGAGTTATTCCACCAAAAAAATGCTAGAACTGATCCATGAATTCAGCAAAGTGGTAGGATATAAAATCAATGTACAGAAATCGGTCGCCTTCCTATACAGCAATAGTGAAGAAACAGAAAGAGAAATCAAGGAATCGATCCCATTGATAATTGTACCAAAAACCATAAAATACCTAGGAATAAATCTAACCAAAGTAGTGAAAAATCTATACACTGAAAACTATAGAAAGCTTATGAAACAAACTGAAGAAGACACAATAAAATTTAAAAAAATATTTTATGCTCCTGGATAAGAACAAATATTCTTAAAATGTCAATACTACCCAAAACAATCAACATATTCAATTCAATCCCTATCAAAATAATACCAGCATTCTTCACAGATCTAGAACAAACAATCCTAAAATTTGTATGGAACCAGAAAAGACCCCAAATAGCCAAAACAATCTTGAAGAAGAAAAACAAAGCAGGTGGCATCACAATCCCAGACCTCAAGCTGTATTACAAAACTGTAATCATCAAGACAGTATGGTACTGGCACAAGAACAGACACTCAGATCAATGGAACAGAATAGAGAACCCAGAAATGGAGCCACAAATGTATGGCCAACTAACATTTGACAAAGCAGGACAGTATATTTAAGGGATAAAGACAGTCTCCTCAGCAAGTGGTGCTGGGAAAACTGGACAGTGACATGCAGAAAAATGAACCTGGACCGTTTTCTTAACACCATACACAGAAATAAACTCAAAATGGATGAAAAACCTAAATGTAAGACTGGAAGCCATCAAAATCTTCCAGGAGAAAGCAGGCAAAACCTCTTTGACCTTGGCCACAGCAACTTCTTACTCAACACATCTCCAGAGGTAAGGGAAACAAAAGCAAAAATGAACTATTGGGAGCTTATCGAAATAAAAAGCTTCTGCACAGCAAAGGAAACAATCAGCAAAACTAAAAGACAACTAACAGAATGGGAAGATATTTCCAAAGATCTATCATATAGAGGGTTAAAATCTAAAATCTATAAATAAATTACCAAACTCAATGCCCAAAAAACAAATAATCCAGTGAAGAAATGGGCAAAAGACATGAATAGACACTTCTGCAAAGAAGACATCCAGATGGCCATGCGACACATGAAAAAATGCTCAACATCACTCATTATCAGGCAAATCAAACCACATTGACATACCACCTCACAAATCAAAACCACACTGAGATACCACCTCACACCTGTTCAAACGGCTAACATTAACAACTCAGGAAAAAACAGATGTTGGTGAGGATGTGGAGATAGAGGATCTCTTCGGCACTGCTGGTGGGAATGCAAACTGGTGCAGCCACTCTGGAAAACAGTATGGAGGTTTCTCAAAAAACTAAAAATAGAACTACCCTACGACCCAGAAATTGCACTACTAGGTATTTATCCAAGAGATACAGGTATGCCTTTTCGAAGGGGCACATGCACCCCAATGTTTATAGCAGCACTCTCACCAATAACCAAAGTATGGAAAGAGGCCAAATGTCCATCGATGGATGAATGGATAAAGAACATGTGGTATATATATATATATATATACATACAATGGGTTATTACTCAGCAATCAAAAAGAATGAATTTCTGACACTGCAGAAATACAATCAATAAAAAGAATATTATAAGCAATTATATGCCAACAAACTGGGCAATCTAGAAGAAATGGATAAATTCCTAGAAACAGAAACTACCCAAACTAAAATTGGAAGAAATAGAAAATTTGAATGGACCTATACAAGTAAAGGAATTGAATCAGTATTTAAAAATCTTCCAACAAACAAGAGTCCAGGGCCTGACTGCTTCATAGAGGAATTTTACACAACCTTTAAATAAGAGTTAATACCTATTCTTTTGAAACTGTCCCCCCCGCAAAAAAAAAAAAAAAAAAAAGAAATGGAAGGAAAACTTCCAAACTCATTCCCTGAGGCCAGCATTACCTTGATTCAAATACCAAAGACCCCAATATACAGAATAATTACAGACCAGTTTCCCTGATGAACCAGGATGCAAAAATTCTAAACAAGATACTAGCAAATTGACTCACATAATATATTAAAAGAATTATTCACCAAGATCAAGTGGGATTTATGGGCTGTATGGGTGGTTTAATATCTGCAAATCAATCAATGTGATACCTCACATAAATGAAAGAAAGGATAATAACCACATGGTACTCTCAATTGAGGCAGAAAAAACATTTGACAAAATACATCATCCTTTCTTGACAAATACCATCAAGAAAGTTGGGATAGAAATAACATACCTCAACATAATAAAGACCATATATGAAAGCCCCAAAGCTAATATCATCCTCAATGGGGAAAATCTAAGAGCTTCCCCCCTGAGGTCAGGAACACGACAGGGGGGATTCCACTCTCACCACTATTGTTCAACATAGTACTGGACGCCCTGGCCTCAGCAATCAGACAACAAAAAGAAATAAAAAGCATCCAAATCAGCAAGGAAGAAGTCAAACTTTCACTCTTCACAGATGACATGATACTTTATGTGGAAAACCCAAACGATTCCACAAAAAAAGGAAAAAAAAGAAAAGAAAAAAAACCTGCTAGAACTCAGACTTGAATTAAACAAAGTTGCAGGATATGAAATCAACATACAGAAATCTGTTGCATTTCTATACACCAACAATTAGGCGGCAGGAAGAGAAATCAAGGAATTAATCCCATTTACAATTGCAACAAAAGTAATAAAATTCCTAGGAATAAACTTAAGAGGTAAAAAATCTGCTGAAAAGTATACATTTTTTAAGGTTTATTTATTTTTCAGAGACAGAGAGAGGCAAAGCATAGGGGGGTGGGGGAGAGAGGGAGACACAGAATCTGAAGCAGGCTCCAGGCTCTCAGCTGTCAGCATGGAGCCTGACACAGGGCTTGAATTTACGGACCGCAAGATCATGACCTGAGCTGAAGTCGGACGCTTAACCAACTGAGCCACCCAGGTGCCCCTGAATGCTGAAAACTATAGAATGCTGATGAAAGAAACTGAAGAAGACACAAATAAATGGAAAAATATTTCATGCTCATGGACAAAAAGACCAAATATTCTTAAAATGGCTATACTACACCAAGCAATCTACATATTCAATGCAATCCCTACCAAAGTAACACCAGCATTCCTGACAGAACTAGAATATACAATTCTAAAATTTGTATATAACCAGAAAAGATCCCAAATAGCCAAAGTAATTGTTGAAAAAGAAAGGCAAAACTGGAGGCATCACAATTCCAGACTTTAAGCTTTACTACAAAGCTTCATCATTAAGACAGTATGGTATTGGCACGCACACACAAAAAGACACATAGATCAATGGAAGACAATAGAACCCAGAACCCAGAAATGGACCCACAGATGTATGGCCAACTAATCTTTGACAAAGCAGGAAGAATATCCAATGGAAAAAAGCAGTCTCTTCAGCAAATGGTGCTGAGAAAACTGGACAGTGACATCCAGAAGAATAAAAATGGACCACTTTCTTATACCATACACAAAAATAAATGCAAAGTGGATGAAAGACTTAAATGTAAGGCAGGAAATCATCAAATACCTAGAGGAGAAAACAGGCAGTGGTGGTGCCTGTGAGACTCAGTCAGGTAAGTGTTGGACTTTTGATTTTTGCTCAGGTCATGATCTCACGGTTTGTGAGTTCAAGCCCCACATCGGGCTCTGCACTTAAAGCGTGGAGCCTGCTTGAGATTCCCCATCTCCTTATCTCTTTGCCCCTCCCCCAATCATGCTCTTTCTATAAACAAAATAAATGCTTAAGAAAAAAGAAAAGAGGCTGCAATCTCCTTAACCTTAGATGCAGGAGCTTCTCAATGGACATAACTCCAGAGACAAGGGAAACAAAAGCAAAAATGAACTAATGGGATCTTATCAAAATAAAAAGCTTCTGCACAGCAAAGGAAACAATCAGCAAAAATAAAAGGCAACTGACAGAATGGGAGGATATTTCCAAAGACATATCAGATAAAGGGTTAGTATCCAAAATGTATGAAGAACTTATCAAATTCAACACCCCCCCAAAAAAATAATACAGTGAAGAAATGCACAGAAGTCATGAATAGACACTTCCAAAGAAGAGCCAGATGGCTAACAGACACATGAAAAGATGTTCGTCATCACTCATTATCAGGGAAATACAAATCAAAATCACAGTAAGACCAGTCAGAATGGCTAAAATTAATAACTCAGGAAACAACAGATGTTGGTGAGGATGTGGAGAAAGAAGGACCCTCTGGCACTATTGGTGGGAATGCAACTTGTGTAGTCACTCTGGAGAATAATACGGAGGTCCCCAAAAAACTAAAAATAGAACTACTCTATGACCCAGCAACTGTGCTATTATTTATTTACCCAATGAGTACCAAAAAATGTCCATTTGAAGAGGCACATGCACCCCAATGTTTATAGCAGCGCTATCAACAACAGCCAAATTATGGAAGGAGTCCAAATGTCCATTAACTTATGAGTGGATAAATAAGATGTGGTATATACATAGAATGGAATATTACTCACTGATCAAAAAGAATGAAATCTTGCCATTTGCAATAATGTGGTGGAACTAGAGTGTGTTATGCTAAGCAAAATAAGTCAGACAGAGAAAAACAAATATCATATGATTTCTCTCATGTGGAATTTAAGAAAGAAAACAGATGAACATAGGGAAAGGAAAGGAAAAATAAAATAAAATAAAAACAAGCAAATCAAAAGAGACTCTTACAGAGAGCAAACTGAGGGTTGCTGGAAGGTATGTGGGGAGGGGTGGGCTAGATGGGTGATGGGCATTAAGGAGAACACTCACTGGCATGAGCACAAGGTGTTATATGCAAGTGAGGAGTTATTAAATTCTACTCCCAAGACCAATACTATACTATATGCTAACTAACTTCAATTTAATTAAAAAATAAAAAGAAAAAATAAAATGTGTGTGTGTAGAACACTGGCACTGGAATATTAATCAGCTATAAAAATGAAAGGAATTTTGTCATTTGTGACAGCATGGATGGACCTTGAGGGCATTATGCTAAATTAAATAATTTAGAGAAATATTAATGCTTTATTATATCAGTTAAATGATTAATCTTAAAACCCAAACCCAAACCAAACCAAACCAAAAAAGCCTGAACAAATAGATACAGAGTTCACATTGGTGGTTGCCACAGGTGGAAGCAGGGGGGTGGGCCAAATGTGTGAAGTTGGCCAAAAGGTGAAAACTTCTACTTATGAAATACATACATCCTGGGGATGTAATATACATCATGGTGACTATAGTTATCAATTTTGTATTTTGTATTTGAAAGTTGCTTAAAAAGTAAATGTTAAACATTCTCATTGCAAGAAAAAAATGTGCAGTTCAGGTTTTTAACTAAACTTATTGTGATAATCATTTCACAATATAGACATATATCAAATCATTATGGTGCCCCCTAAAACTAATATAATGTTGCATATCAATTATATCTCAATAAAAATGGTTTTAAATGAAGAAAAGCATTGTCTTCATTAATTTTCTCACTTTCCTTTCTTTGAAAATTTAAAACTATATAAAGCTACACATTTATTCATTTTTTTCTTCCTTAAATATGTCCTCTTTTATAGTGATCCAATTATGTTTCTAACAATGCTGACTCCATTGTAAATTATGACAGAGCATCCTCATGTATTGGAAAATAAGTGGAATATAAATCTTAATTGAGTAAAGTAAAATACTTGAATACATTTTCATTTATCCTTGTCAAAATATAATGATGACTTGATCTTGGAAATTTACGGAGTTTAGTTTTTTTTTTCCTATAGTGAATAAATTTCCTCTGTCTTAATTGAATTAGGAAAATTTCTATAAAATTCTCAGTAGTCACTTCTGTTTTAAATGTTTGTTGATACTAATGGATACGTCTTTATATATGTTCTAGGAGTACCAGAGTTTTTAATCAGTGGGCCCACAAAACTAATCCTGCTGTTTTTACCCAACTTGAAAGAAGTCTTAAACTAAATTATGATTCTAAGTTAAAGCCCAGAAGAATGTTTTCACAGTGAGCGTCAGATGTTAATATATAACATCTTTTTTGCAACAATTACCTGAAAAGATTATTTTGGCAGCCGTGTGTTTATTCCATTTCACTGGAATGTACTTCTGTCATAGAATCAGAAGAATAACAGATTGCATGAATATCTGCAACAGGATTTCCATTTATTTTTTATATTGTTAGCCTTATTGCTAAGTACCAATGAGAGCATAACAAAACAAAATATTTATTTATTTATTTTAATTTTTTTAATGTTTACTTATTTTTGAGAGACAGAAACACAGAGGGACAGAGGGACACAGAATCTGAAGCAGGCTCCAGGCTCTGAGATGTGAACACAGAGCCTGATGTGGGGCTCGAACTCACAAACTGTGAGATCATGACCTGAGCTGAAGCCAGTCGCTTAACTGACTGAGCCACCCAGGTGCCCCCAAAACAAAATGTTTAAAGGTTTTTTTAATAAAGGGTTCCCCACACACAGACATAAAGTGGCTTTTGAAAACTCCCAGAAATAACCCAGATTTAAATATTCTCTTGTCTTGAAAACTCCAAAAGGAGATATATCTTTCAATAAAGTAGTGTTTATAGTGTCATTAAAAAGGCCTTTCATGGGTCGCCTGGGTGGCTCAGTTGGTTAAGCGTCCAACTCTTGGTTTCGGCTATCTTCGTGATCTCATGGTTCATGAGTTCAAGCCCTGAGTTGGATTCTGAACTGACAACAATGAGCCTGCTTGGAATTCTCTCTCTCTGCCCCTCCCCCCACTCATGCTCTCTGTCTCTCAAAATAAATAAATAAACTTAAAAAAAAGGGCTTTCACTTTCATATAGGTCATTTTGGTCAAATATTGACTCCATTGGCCTAAGTGTTTTATATAATTATTATCAAGAGAAATCTACAAGTTAGCTGCAGCAGTTTTCTAGTATTCAATCTAATATATGTGATTCTAAAGGTAAAAAACAGCAGACATCAGGCATCATTTATGCTGCCTCCTGATTATTTGTTGCAAAATATTTTTGAGTACTGGTGAATTTATCCTAATATGAAGAAACAAACAACCAACAAACTGTAGTATAGCCTTTAGCCACTAAATAATAATAATCACTTTTCTTGGGGAGAATTGATGCAGGAGTTAGGACATTATTTTTATCAGTTGCATGTGAAGTATCAACTGATTGCACATGCCTTATGAGAAAGGGTAGTGATGGAAAGTACTTATTTTTGGATCCTATTCATATAAGGATAAAATTTGGAATTTTCTGTCACATTATCATCACTAGTAGTACTATATATGTCTTCCCCATAGCAATAGGAAGTGTTCTATCTTATTGGGCATTTTGAAGTTTAAGGATTGACTTTGGACAGAAAGTACTGTACTTAGGTTCTGGAAATATTTGGAGTTTACTACTGTTACGTTGAAACTAACTGATTAGTTATTGCTAGCATAAATCTGTCTGATGCACAGTGTCTGTCTGTCTAATGATGTGTCAGAGTTGATAGGTGGGCCCATTATAAAAAACTGAAAACATTAAAAATATATCAACATTATTAAAATCCAGACTGAACATATAATATCATTATTATGTGTATGCCATACACCTGCTTTATATGAATTTGAGGGAAGATGGATGATGAGAACTGGGTGCAAAAATCGACAAGTTAATGAAATTAAACTGTATTGTTGGTGATAGATGAAGTCTCAGTTACTAGGTGCTTAATAATGGTATAGATAATGTGAAAATTGAAAAGAGATTCTGGTTTAATTATGTATTTTCTGCGTAGCTTCACTAATGAACTTAATTGATCTCTAGGAGATATCACAATTGAAATGTCAAGAAACAGGGCGTCTGGGTGGCTCAGTCAGTTAAGTGTCCGATTTTGGCTCAGGTCATGATATCGTGCTTCATGAATTGGAGCCCCGCCTCAGGCTCTGTGCTAACAGCTCAGAGCCTGAAGCCTACTTCAGAGTCTGTGTCTCCCTCTCTCTGCCTTGCCCCCCGCACTCTGTCTCTGTCTCTCAAAAATAAATAAACATTTAAAAATTAAAAAGTAAAAGAAATGTCAAAAAGCTGTTTTAGGTTCCCCTCCAGAATAGAATGGACCTTTAAATAACAATTCTTTTTTTAACAATTCTTGAATAACAGTAAGAGAAACTACATTAGAAAGAACCACTGAGATAATTAAATGCTATTAAATAGAATTCTGAAATACTTCTGTGCATCAACTATATGTATAACCTATGGGAATTATTTTTTTGTAATCCTTTTTTTGATAATTTTGTTTCAAGTTTGATTTGTTAACTACACGTAAATCCCTTCCAAAATATATCAAGAGTATATTCACTGGCCTGTAAGCCACATGCCTTTTAAATATCATTATTAATTACTTTTAATTTGCTTCTCTAAATTTGATATATGCCTGTTGTCTTAGTCAGTTTGGGCTGCTATAACAAAAATACCATAGACTGTGACTTAAACAACCAACATTTAGTTCTCACACACCTGGAGTCTGGGAAGTTCACTATCAAGGTACTTGCAGATTCAGTGTCTGTTGAGGATCTGCCTTTGGTTCATAGATGGCCATCTTCTGTTCTCAAGTGGTGGAAGGTAAGAACTCTGGTCTTTTTAGCCCCTTATAAAGGTCACTAATCCCATTAATGAGGACTCTAACCTCATGACTTAATTACCTCCCAAAGGTCCCATGTCCAAATGCCATAACACTGGGGACTTAGGCTTCACCACATGAATTTTGAGGGAACACAAGTCTTTTTTTTTTTTTTTTAATTTTTTTTTCAACGTTTATTTATTTTTGGGACAGAGAGAGAGCATGAACGGGGGAGGGGCAGAGAGAGAGGGAGACACAGAATCGGAAACAGGCTCCAGGCTCTGAGCCATCAGCCCAGAGCCTGACGCGGGGCTGGAACTCAGGGACCGCGAGATAGTGACCTGGCTGAAGTCGGACGCTTAACCAACTGCGCCACCCAGGCGCCCCGAGGGAACACAAGTCTTAAAGGAGTTATTGATGTTTCGTGGACTAGACGCTGTATGACAAATGATTACTGGAAACCCAAAAGACTGAATTTTGAAAATTCATCCATAAGCAAAATTCAATGATCTTTTACCTGTAAAATATTTTGCTACATTTGAAAGACACTTGGATGTAGAGTATGCGCCTTTCTTTGACACCAATATCTGAATTGAAAGGGAAAGGAAAGATCCACTTTTACTGGATGCAAACACCTTCTTGGTACCCTTTCCCTACAAATGCAGTTGACACACTGAACTGTCTTTGTATCAGTACAGTACAGTCTTTTACAAAGCGAGCCCACTCACTCTGATAAAAATGGTGGAGACTGGAAATCTGGCTTAAGACTTGCCTAATGCACACCATATCTTGCTAGCTCTACTCCAGAGAGCAAGCAGTTATCACACAAACACGCATCCTCTGAGCCAGGATAAACACTATATTACTCTCCCTCTAAACTCGTTTTCTGGGAGGGAGAGAAAATAGTGACAAAGAAATAGGGGAGGAGAAGAAAGAAATAACCCTTTCCTTTTTTAATTTTTTAAAATGATTATTTTTGAGAGAGAGTGCAAGTGGGGGAAGGGCAGAGAGAAAGAGGGAGACAGAATCTGAAACAGGCTTCAGGCTCTGAGCTGTCAGCACAGAGACCTACATGGGGCTGAAACTCACCAATCACAAAAGCATGACCTGAGCTAAAGTCCGACACTTAACCAACTGAACCTTCCAGGCACCCCAAAGTAACCCTTTTCTAAGAAGGTAACAATTAATAGAACTGTTTTATTATTTTTCATACTCTCTACTAGATTAAAAAAATGATATATCAGTCATTAAACTGAAGGGCCAACTAGGGTTCCAGGCTGTGAAAAGAAGTACCAACTTGTACCAAGTAGGAAGTCCTTTACTGTCTCCTCTTTAATTTTTCTAAACCAGGATTCTCTGTGCTGACTTCTAAAAATCTGGTGTCTGCTATCCACCTTTTCTTGAGTGAAAAAAGCCCTTGGTAAAGCATCATTACTAATGACCTTCAGGATATTTATTTGAAAAAAGAGGACACTGTACAATAAAAAGAGACAGTGCTTCCATTTTCTTGAGCATAGGTGTGTGGAACATTAGGATGCAGCTGACAAAACTGCAGCTGTTGCCTATCTATGAGCTCTTGTCCCTAATAAAAATTAGCTGTTTTGCAGTTACAGAAACAGCTGCTTTGCTTATTTAGAAACACTGTTGCAAGAGCTTTTATAAAATGTATCACTATATGTTTTGTTGTGTACAATAGGTAAAAGTGGGTTAGGGTATTCAGAGATATGCCATATGTTAATGAATTGTCTTAGCTTTCCAAATACTTTACACATATTTAATTCATTTTTGTTGTGGTGGTTGTTTACTATTATGTTACTTTAGTGGCAGCTGTTTCTCTTACAAAAGATTGATGTCTTATCATTTTCTACTATATATATTTAATGATTGTTTTTCCATTTCCTTTACCTGTTGGAATTTGAATTTGGAAAGCATTGTTGAATTTATTCACTTTACCATATTTCATTTTAAAAACTCTTAGCTAGTGAACAATTACTTTATTTGAACATTCTTAAATATTCATTTTAGCTCTTTTATTTCTCATACTTAATTTGATTTATATACTTAATTTCACTCACACCTTCATTTGATGTTTTAGATTTAATTTAGAGGAGTAAATCTGTATTTGTTTAATTGGAGGTTGTTTAGATTTTATTTAATTAAAAAAATCTACACATTTAATTATTTTTTGATGCCTTAAAATGTATACATGCAAATATTAGCTGTTTGGCATTCTTCTTAAAACCTTTTTTGAGGTTGGTTTTTGAGTCACTTCCATAATCATGTTGCTTAATTTTCAGGTAAATATTTGATTGACTCATAGAAGAATTAAAAAGTAATATTTCTATGTTTTTAGTTTATGATTAAATGTATAACCTTTGCAAAAGATATAGTGTATCTAGAGAGTATTATGCTAAGTGAAATAAGTCAGAGAAAAACAAATACCATATGATTTAACTTATATGCAGAATCCAAAAAACAAAATAAATGAATAAACAAAAAACCCCCACAACAATCAGATCTGTAAATACAGGGAACAAACCGATGGTTACCAAGCCAAAATGCGTAAAGGAGAGTGGGAGTTACAGAATTCCAGTTATGGAATGCATAAATCATAGGAATAAAAGATAGAGCATAGAGAATATAGTCAGTGATATTGTAAGAGTGTTGCATAGTGACAGATGGTAGCTACACTTCTGGAGTGCATAGCATAACATACAGAGTTGTTGAATCATTATGTTGTATACCTGAAACCAATGTAAAATTGCGTGTCAACTATACTCAAATAAAAAAATAAAATGGTTTCATTTAAATAATACTTAAAAACTATTTAAAAATCTAATGATTTTTAATTTTCTGATATATATTAATAGAGATTTTTAGGTACTCTGGTCCAAATTCTTTTAAATCAATAAACATTAGTCATTAATTGCCAAAATTAATAATTTTAGGTACTGTATTTGCTATCTATGATAGGAGAAAATTATGTATTTTATAAATCTTTTCTACTTATAGAATTTAATGGTCAGTCTCTTATACATGCTTGATCAAACATTGAATGACTAATTAATACCCATACCAAGAACAACTTACAAATTTATGATTCCTAATCTACGGAAGTAATAAGTTTATACGGATAGATTTCTTAAATAACTGCCAGTTTTATTATTTTTAATGTTTATTTATTTTGAGAGACAAAGAGTGTGGGAGGGGCAGAGAGAGAGAATCCCAAGCATGCTCTGCTGTCAGTACAGAGCCTAATGTGAGGTTTAATCTCATGACCATGAGATCATAACCTGGGCCAAAGTCAAGAGTCAGATGATTAACCAAGTGAGCCACCCAGGCACCCCTATATAGATAAAAAAAGAAAAACTATATAGATATATACAGTTTTTTTGAGACAGAGTGACAGAGAGAGAGAGTGAGTGGGGAAGGGGAAGAAGGAGAGGGAGAGAGAATCTTAAGCAGGGTCTATGCTCAGTGCAGAGCCCGATGCAGAACTCGATCTCACCACCATGAGAACATGATCTGAGCTAAAATCAAGTCGGATGATTAACCAACTAAGCCACCCACGCACCACTCTACAGATAAAATTTTATGCTGTGATAGACATAATTTTATGAAAATATTGATTGATCCTGAGTACCTTTTGAGAAATATTTGAGTATAAAATGTAAATACATACCTAATGATCTGCCACATAATCCAACGAGGTAATCAATTCCCCAATTCCTTCTTTTGTCCAGATATTTGTTTTGACCTAAACATTAATTTTTACACACATATATATTTTTCTTTATTAAGAAATGAACTAAGTCTACACCACCAAAAAATTCTGCTAAATAAAAAAAAGTACCCAGTTAACCAAATACCTTTAAAATACCATATTTTAAGTTCATAATTTTATTTTTTTATTATTTTTTATTTATATATGAAATTTATTGTCAAATTGGTTTCCATACAACACCCAGTGCTCATCCCAAAAGGTGCCCTCCTCAATACCCATCACCCACTCTCTCCTCCCTCCAACCCCCCATCAACACTTAGTTTGTTCTCAGTTCTCAACAGTCTCTTATGCTTTGGCTCTCTCCCACTCTAACCTCTTTTTTTTTTTTCCTTCCCCTCCCCCATGGGTTCCTGTTAAGTTTCTCAGGATCCACATAAGAGTGAAACCATATGGTATCTGTCTTTCTCTGTATGGCTTATTTCACTTAGCATCACACTCTCCAGTTCCATCCACGTTGCTACAAAAGGCCATATTTCATTTTTTCTCATTGCCACGTAGTATTCCATAGTGTATATAAACCACAATTTCTTTATCCATTCATCAGTTGATGGACATTTAGGCTCTTTCCATAATTTGGCTATTGTTGAGAGTGCTGCTATGAACATTGGGGTACAAGTGCCCCTATGCATCAGTACTCCTGTGTCCCTTGGATAAATTCCTAGCAGTGCTA
>NW_024420481.1:6124400-6125959 GCF_014898765.1 Herpailurus yagouaroundi
AAATATCTTTTCCCATTCCGTTGGTTGCCTTTTAGTTTTGTTGGTTGTTTCCTTTGCTGTGCAGAAGCTTTTTATCTTCATAAGGTCCCAGTAATTCACTTTTGCTTTTAATTCCCTTGCCTTTGGGGATGTGTCGAGTAAGAGATTGCTACGGCTGAGGTCAGAGAGGTCTTTTCCTGCTTTCTCCTCTAAGGTTTGGATGGTTTCCTGTCTCACATTCAGGTCCTTTATCCATTTTGAGTTTATTTTTGTGAATGGTGTGAGAAAGTGGTCTAGTTTCAACCTTCTGCATGTTGCTGTCCAGTTCTCCCAGCACCATTTGTTAAAGAGACTGTCTTTTTTCCATTGGATGTTCTTTCCTGCTTTGTCAAAGATGAGTTGGCCATACTTTTGTGGGTCTAGTTCTGGGGTTTCTATTCTATTCCATTGGTCTATGTGTCTGTTTTTGTGCCAATACCATGCTGTCTTGATGATGACAGCTTTGTAGTAGAGGCTAAAGTCTGGGATTGTGATGCCTCCTGCTTTGGTCTTCTTCTTCAAAATTACTTTGGCTATTCGGGGCCTTTTGTGGTTCCATATGAATTTTAGGATTGCTTGTTCTAGTTTCGAGAAGAATGCTGGTGCAATTTTGATCGGGATTGCATTGAATGTGTCGATAGCTTTGGGTAGTATTAACATTTTGACAATATTTATTCTTCCAATCCATGAGCAGGGAATGTCTTTCCATTTCTTTAAATCTTCTTCAATTACCTTCATAAGCTTTCTATAGTTTTCAGCATACAGATCCTTTACATCTTTGGTTACATTTATTCCTAGGTATTTTATGCTTCTTGGTGCAATTGTGAATGGGATCAGTTTCTTGATTTGTCTTTCTGTTGCTTCATTGTTAGTGTATAAGAATGCAACTGATTTCTGTACATTGATTTTGTATCCTGCAACTTTGCTGAATTCATGTATCAGTTCTAGCAGACTTTTGGTGGAGTCTATTGGATTTTCCATGTATAGTATCATGTCATCTGCAAAAAGTGAAAGCTTGACTTCATCTTTGCCAATTTTGATGCCTTTGATTTCCTTTGTTGTCTGATTGCTGATGCTAGAACTTCCAGCACTATGTTAAACAACAGCGGTGAGAGTGGGCATCCCTGCCGTGTTACTGATCTCAGGGAAAAAGCTCTCAGTTTTTCCCCGTTGAGGATGATGTTAGCTGTGGGCTTTTCATAAATGGCTTTTATGATCTTTAAGTATGTTCCTTGTATCCCGACTTTCTCAAGGGTTTTTATTAAGAAAGGGTGCTGGATTTTGTCAAAGGCCTTTTCTGCATCCATTGACAGCATCATATGGTTTTTCTCTTTTTTTTTGTTAATGTGATGTATCACGTTGATTGATTTACGAATGTTGAACCAGCCCTGCATCCCAGGAATGAATCCCACTTGATCATGGTGAATAATTCTTTTTATATGCCGTTGAATTCGATTTGCTAGTATCTTATTGAGAATTTTGGCATCCATATTCATCAGGGACATTGGCCTGTAGTTCTCTTTTTTTACTGGGTCTCTGTC